>NW_022170511.1:44122779-44123401 GCF_008802855.1 Photinus pyralis
CGTTGCGACGAAGGGGGCTCAACCCCGTAGTATCGACCTCGAACTTCCGGCGCTCAGAGATCGAGAAAGATGTCGACGAGGTTTTGGCTCGTTTGGCGGTTCTTGGCTCCGACCAGGGGCCGAGGCCGCCGGCATCGCTAAGTGAGGCGAGGGAACCTTCGTACAGAGCAATTTGCAGCACAGTAAGGGGGCGACCTGTTTAATAGCCCGCCACCTTGCTGCAAAGCAGGCTTACAAGAACCTTGGTTTTACAGGAAAAGAGTATAAGAGGTCTGGGCCAGGTGGAGGACTATCTCTATTATAAGAGGGCCAGCCAATATTGAACCTAGGACTTGCATTTATGTCGATAGACGAATGAGTGTTATCTGATTTCTGTTTCGGGGATCTCGTAGTTCGGAAACTTCAGCTGAAAGATGGCAGAGGACGGAACAGGTACCTGGTGGTCTGCTCCCGAACATTTTTGGGGTAGTCGATTTTCGGTGAAAATGCCTAGGTATATTTTGAGTCGGAAAAATGTATTGTCTGAAATCGAACGGGAAAAGAACATTTTCTTGTAGATTTTGGGCTATAGTTCAAAAGTTACAGCCCTTTGAATTTTCTTTCGAAATTGGTTTCTGGTCCA
>NW_022170511.1:44123501-44300918 GCF_008802855.1 Photinus pyralis
GACGGCAACAAAGCTTTGGTTACGTTTATTTTTATATCGAGCGGTTTCAAAAAAATCAGCGTTATAGGCAATCGAAGTGTTAATTGTGTAATCACGCATTTACAGCTACGGCGCTGATTTCTTTTTAAATCGCTCTTTACATGTAAAGGTTTAGGAGAAACATCCGCACCCTCAATGCCCGTAATGGACGATCTTTAGAAATAGGGAAGCACTATGAACGTTTCTTGCACACTCGCTTCTTATCTGAAAGCGCTCATTTTATATGCATTTAATTCTGTCTTTTTCCTCTATGAAGCCAGTACAACGTATACAATTCTATAACTGGCAAATTTGTTAAATCAAAACCAAATTGTGGTGTAATTCAACTAATGCATACACCTAAAGTAATTGTTAAGTCCTAATGTACATATTGTATCAATGTTCAATGTGAATAAACCAGTTCGTATTTGACTCAACAAAAGAGACATGACATGGGCCGCAGTCACGAACTAAAATTTAATTGATAAATCACAGTTATATGAAGAAAATGAAGTCCAGAGAAAATAAAAAATGGACCAAAGAAAAACCTACGACCTATGAAATTTAAGTGGAAACCTAGCCGAAAATTGGAAAAGTTGGATACAGCGATTCGAAAATATATTCAATCAGCAACAGAAGTTTAGATGGAAGGACCAGAAGATCCATATGCGCACAAATGGCTTCATCACATGGTGAGGACGCCATTAACATTTCACCAGTTTTCCAACGTTGCAGATAAACGAGAAAAAATAAATTGCCTCCCTCAAGGAAAGTTCGCAAATTAACTTTGTTCCAAAAACAAATGTCACGTATGAACGCTACAATTTTTTACTTTCGAGAACAAAATGAGGAACCGCTGGAACAATTCATCACAAATCTGAAAAACAGCTCAACTATGCTAATTTGGCGTGAAGAGGCATAAGGACGAATTAATAAAAAACATGTTAATAATTGGAATCAAAGGACGAGCCTGTCAGGGAAAAACTATAACAAGAAGACTTGACATTAGGACAAGCATTGATGTTGTATTCGTAACGAGAGTTCCCAGCTCAACAACTCGAGACATGAAAACAAAAGTACATGTCACAAGTCCAAGAGTGAACGAGATCGACAGCATTAGAAGACACAAGAACAATGGATCAAACCACGTGGCCAAATAAGGAGACGAAGTCACGGTTTTGGATAACAGAAGACCAATTTAAAAAAAGTAAGTAATTTGTAACAAGACTGTGGTAAGAAAATCACTCAATAATAACTGTTCTGCTTATGGTGCTTATGCATAATTGCAAAAAAACCAATCAATTTTGCAAATGTTTGTAAATATAAATCACATAGAAATGGAAAAATAAATGAAATTGTTGATCATGATAAATTTACGAACAAAGTCTGTGATAAATGAAATTAGTAAACAATTCAAAATTAATAATTGTACTATAGAACTGATTGTAAATAACAAAGTCAATGTGTTGTCAATTTAAAGTGGACACTGGTGCTAAATGCAAACTTTTCACTAGACCAATTGAAAAGTTAATTGAATTTAATGAAGAAAAGCCATTCAAAGATCGCATGAAATTTTATTTAACTTTTACAGGTCCAAATTCGATTTGTGGTAAATGCCTATTTAAACATCCTAAGACAAACGACAAATTAATAAAAATGTTGAATCCCATATTCACAAAGGCAATGGGGTCGATTATTGGTATAAACGTTTGTGTTGAGTAGACATAGATCAAAATTTCCACGAGGAGTGTTTAACATAAAAAGAAATTTTATGCCATAAATTATAGAAAAACACCTTGGTATTCAGGAACGAAAAGCTAATTTAACGATAATTCAAATTTATTTCAAGGAATAGGGAAAGTAGGGAAGACCCTACCACATTGACTAAATGAAAAATGCAATGCCAGTTGTTAAGCCTATCAAGAAATGTACCTTTGCGATTCAAGAACAATTTAAAAAACACTGTGAACGAATTGGTAAATTTAAAAATAATCGAACGAGTTGAAAGGAAAGTATGTAAATTTCCTACGTCATTGTAAGGAAAATAAACGGTTCCTAGAATTTGCCTTGAACCAAAAACTAAATGAGTCCAATCAAAAAGATTCAAAATAATAAATTAACAAAGTTTAGACGACATAAATTTCAAAACATTAAGTGGTTCCACCAGTTTTAACACTACTAGATGCTACAAGTGGTTTTTGGAATATACCCTGATAAAGGAGTCAAGTAAACTAATGCACATTTTGGCAAACGCCTTTTGGCAGGTAAAGTTTTTTAAGAAATGCCTTTCGGGTATAAAAACCAAGCTAAGTGAAGTATTTCAGGAACGATTCCAAGAATATCGCGGAATAACGGAGTGGCAGGTATTAACATTGATGTACGAAAAATTTGATAAATATAATTTGGTATTTGACATTACGGTCTGTACGTCCGGCATCACTTCCGGTTCAACCGGAATTTTTCAACAAAGTCTATGCTCTTTTTAAGATCTTTAAAAACATCAACTAATTTGCAGTATGACAACATATACATATTTATAAAACTTTGGAAATCTAGCATGCCCTCTGCTGTCAGGATGTGCATTGTGCGGTGAGACAATAGACACCGCGCATCCTGACAGCACACGGTATGCCAGATTTCATAAGTTTTGTAAATATTATATATATCACGAATTCCTCCATTTTGTTGTATATCAATCACATGAGATATTGATATTATCTCGAACACACTGTATATGAAGAATCTTAAGTATAAAAGCACTTAAAACAATATTTATGGAGAGTTAAACAAAACGAAAACCGATGTGTCAAAAGTAAGTCACAGTTAATGTTATCCAATACAGTACAAAAACCAACGAAAAACATATGGGCGTCTAGTTGGGTACCATAGGTACAAATTTTCCAATTTTTTAGAGTTACAATGAAACTTTTTCATTTAATTAATCTAGTGTCATCAGTCATCAGAGAACCACAAACGTTTATTGCCAAAAATAAGGGCGATATATAAATTTAAATCTTAAATGTGGTCAATTGACCCGTTCTGGGGCTTCTAGTGTTAAACAGTCGCGTAATCGTACGTGAGGGTTTTATTGCAAAAGTTGAAATTAATTGCCGCATTACAAACGAAAACTGTGCCGTCATTTCGTCGAAATTATTATCGTGTGTGCTTTTAACGTTAAAAAAGAAGATTTTAACGAGGTAGTTATATATCAAACAAAATGTTGCTGTGGATCTGTACTATTTATCGTTGGATTTTTGAAAAATTTGCTTTGAAATAATACCTGAAAATAGCTGTTTCAATGCGTTATTCTACCGCGTGTTTAGGTTAATTGTTATTTACATAAAAGTCAGGAAAATGACACATTACTGGCGAGGAAATATTGTACGAGGCCTCTTTGGGACCGTCAGGTAAGGTCATTTTACTGACGAGTTTTATATTACATTTTACACGAAATCGTACTTTAATATAAAATTTCAATTTTTATATATAACTTGATTAATGTCAATCTGTCAGTGATGACAGGAGTCATTGTAGACATTTAGAAATGACATAAATGAGGCCGGTAAAGTGACAGGTGCGGCCAGTAAAGTGACAAGCGGCAGGAAACGTCTGCTCTACCTCTGTCATGGAAACTAAAATTTCCTGACAGAAAGTAGGCATGAAAATAAAGGTAAACAAATTACAAAGAATCCTTTGATTGATGTAAACTATTGTAACGGATAACCGGTATGCAGTTTCAAATTCGGATTTTGTTCATAGGAAAATTTGCACATGTACCGCTTCATAGTAAACTTGAACGAAAGTATGTCGGGAGATAATAACATAATAACATGCTGTTTTTAGTACATAAGCGCGGTGAACGAAGATGTCTTGTTCTTATGAACCTAATTAATTCACATTTCTGGTCAGTTTGTGCTCACAATTTGGGTATAGTGCTTTAGAGAGAAAACAGAATCGTACGAATAACGTTTCTTTTATTAATTAATAACAACAAAACGTACGTTCAATAAAACTTAAACGTATTAATGATGGACGGCAATAATTTCTTCTTTACCGGAGCTTCACCGCGACAATCGGCAAGACTCTGTTCCAATTCGGTAATCTTGTCCTTCTGTCCTTGCAGTTGAATTTTAACGCTCGCAATTTCCTCCGCGTGTTTTCTATGCATGTTCGCAACGTGCGCGTTTGCCTCACGAAGCTTGTCGTTGGTGTGGCTCTTCAGTTTGTCATACCTCTGTTGCAGCACTTCGATGTTGCCGACTTGCTCGGTGACCCTATCCACCAAAACGGCCTGGTTCGCTTGGTACCCGGCCAGAATCGTTTTGAGTCGCTCGTACTTCGTCACCAAATCGGCAAATCCGGTCTCGAGACAGGCCAAGTGGTCGCATATAACGTTCCTCTGCGCCATAACGGTTTCGTGCTTGGTCATGATGTCGTGTATAAATTTGTTGTACTTCACGAGTATCTCATCGTCCCGTTTTTCCCGCAGCGATTTTTGGAGGGATCCCTCAAGCTCGACGATATGGGCCTCCATCTCTTGAATTCTCTCGCAGTTATTCTGTATTATGACATCCTTTTCTTTGATGATCTCGTCCATTTTCCCCAACTCGGTATTAACCGTCTTTAGCGAAAACATCGACCTATTATTCATCAAATCTGACTCTTGAATTATCTACGGGAACCCTCTCTTAGTCGCCCTGCAGAAGATCAAGCAATATACTTACGCGTATTATTGACATTTTGCTTTTCGAAATCTAAACTGAAAAATATGGCGCGTGCTAACTGGATCTTTTTTTTAGTTTATTCAGTACAACGGGTTGTTTGATGGCAGTCTCGAGTGGATCGGTGTGAGAAATATTACCATTGCTTGCTCGGCAACCGCCATCAATAATCTATCTATCAGATTCACTTCATCGGTACACGTCTTTAATATTAGGTAAGAGCTTTGCTTTTGGCGCCTTCTGAGTACGCTATTTCAGCCCACCGGAGCAAGAAAGTATCAACGCCATATACTCGCTGTACTTGCCCTTAATTGTAAAGCAACAAAAGTGGTCTACCAATAAGCTGATGAAGATTGTAATGATGATGACCACAGTGTACAACGAGGTTCGCTTTGGTGGCCCACTTAACGGCTCATAACCTTGGAATTTTGCAGGTCGTCAAGCAGTTTAATCTCGTTGAAGGTCACTACGATTTCAGTTTAAACGAGCTGACAAGGTGGTGTCGGGGGATTCTGATGTATAAAGAGGGGGACAAAGACGCGGAGGAGTATCTGCTCGAAATTGTAGTCTACGAGGCCCTGCGACTGTTTCAAGACAGATTAGTGAACGAAAACCATCGCGCCCAATTCGAGGACATCCTGAGGGAGCAATTAAAGATGCAATGGAATAAGGCGGGCTTGTTGCAAGACTGTAAGCGGCACGTATTTGTTCCAGTTCCGAAGGTGGTCGCCTCTCCTCACGTCTCACTGCTTCACAAGCAAGGTGTTGAGGAGTGGACGGACGTTGTCAAAAAAGGAATCGTCCAGTACGGTGAGTGAGTCCCGCTTTTAGACGCATTCGTCTGATTCCTTCGCTTAAAGAACGCGAAGGTGACGTCCTGGAGGTGCTAGTCATCCCGGAATTGGTCCAACTGACCGCGAAGATCGCCAAAGCTTTAGTGGAGCCAGGTGGGAATGTTTTACTGATTGGTGTCGCTGGTGTAGGTAGAAAGCCTTCAGTGAAGATCATATCGGCGCTGCTTTCGGTAAAGCTCGTGGCGCCAATCTTTTCCAATTATCCCCAGTTTAATAACGAGTTGAAAATGGTTGGTATCTTGCATTGCTTCCAGAATAATACCAGTTTTCTAGGCAATTCAACACGCAGCCGTCGAAGGCGAAGAGACCTTCTTGCTGCTGGAAGACAGCAATTTAAACGACAAGCGGGTCGTTGACACAGTAAGCGCGATGCTGTGCTCTGGAGAGGTTCCCGGACTGTACACCTTCGCAGAATTGGAATCGCTAGCAGCAGGTCTAAAAGACGAAGCTGGACGGGCTAGTTACGATGGAAGCCTAATCGATTTCTTTACCGAGCGTAAGTGAATCTCGTCGCGCAACTTTCGCCAATTTCCAAACTCTAGGTATCAAGAAGAAGCTGCATCTGGTGATCTGCATCGAAAGCAATAACACCAAGTTTTCTGAGCTACTTTCAAACTGCCCGGCGCTCTACACCCATTGCAATGTCATTTGGACGTCAGAATGGGGCAAAGACACACTGGAGAGCATCCCAAGCATGCTAATTGAAAGGTTGCGCCCACATTATTAGCGTTCAAAATCAACTTCAATTTTTTCAGCGAAAACAAGAGTAAAATTAAGAAAGCCACCGTCGACCTGGTGGACGGCTTCTTCGAGATTCACGGCATGGTCAAGCAAAGCATTGCGATTCCGTCGCGGTTCATTTCGTTCGTCAAAACCTACATCGAGGTGTTTTCGGATAAAGTAAACGTGATCTCCGAAAGGCAGGGAAAGTTGCAGGTGAGTTTCAATTTCTGCCGACAGCTGACGATGAGCGATGCTTTCAGGCCGGGGTGACCAAACTGACAGACGCGAAGAACGTGGTGGACGAATTAAAGCTGAAGGCGAAAGAGCAGCAGGATAAGTTGTCGCAGAAACAGGAGAAGGCAAACGCGGCACTTGAGATGATCAGTAGTACGATGAAGAACGCCAACACGCAAAAGCACGAAATGGAGAAGCTGAAACAGCACACCGAGAAGGAAAGTGTTTTTCTAGCTAAAAGGTAAGCTACTCTGAATAGCGTGCGTCTGAATAACGAATTGTAGAAAAGAGGAGATCGAGGAGGAACTGTCCGAAGTGAAACCTTTGATCGATGCCGCCCGTACAGCCGTGGGAAACATCAAGACCGAATCGCTTTCAGAAATTCGTTCGCTTCGAGCGCCACCTGACATAATCCGTGATATTTTAGAAGGCGTTTTGAGGTTGATGGGTACTCAAGATACGTCTTGGAACAGTATGAAAAACTTCTTGTCCAAGCGAGGAGTTAAGGAGGATATTAGGTGCGAATTTTAGGCCCAAATTTTGGTATGTTCTTTAATTGGTCCAACAAAAATTTGTTGCTAACCCCAAATTTCCACAGCAGTGTGGGTAGAGGAATTTTTGGGTCTATTTGAGAATTATTTAGCAGATGTTTGATAAGGGGACTTTATCAAAGTAGAATTTAATTGATTTAAGTAAGCGATGGCACAGGTGCACAGTTGTAGGTATGTTGTTGCGATATAAATAAGTTATCGCACTTCGTCGACCCTTACCGAAGATGAAAAATTGTGATGGGGATGGTCGGGACTTAAAAAAAAAGATGGCGTACCGATCTAGCGGGCCGATCTCGGCTTATTTGACTTAGCCTGCGTAACAGTCCGTTGCGTGTAAATTCAAATACCGAAGAAGAAGTCATACAGGATTGCTGTCCAAATTTAATTTTTATGCAATTAAACGTGAGACAATTCAGGGAAACGCGAAATTTTTGGAATTTAAATTCAGAGTACTACAATTCTACATGTTTTTCTCGAAGTTTTGCAGTTACTTTCCAATTTAGCTTTTGAAGAACAAGAGCTTAGAGTAGAGATGAGGTGGCAACCACCCTCGGGGCCCTTTGGCATGATATAGATTTTAATCCTTAGAGAATCTGGTCTATAACTTTTGATTGAGAAGTCTGATCGAAAAAGTACGATTTTGGTGTAGTGGATTTTTGATAAAAAAGGAAGGTTATACTATGCCTTTTTTTTGGGCCGAAGAAAAAATTGCCTCAGATCGACCCGGGAAAAAATTTTCTTATAGAATGTGGCCTGTGGAATCTATAATTTCAAACAGTTCCAAGATTGGACTACTGGTTCAAAAGTTACGGCCCTTTGAATTTTCTTTGGAAATTGGTTTTCAGTCTATTACTTTTGATTGAGAAGTCTGATCGAAAAAGTACGAATTGTTTTGGATTCTACGCATCAAAATTAATAAGAAAAAGTGTTTTCCCGAGAAATTTTGGTGCAGTCGATTTTTGGTAAAAAAGGAAGGTTATACACTGCCTTTTTTTGAGTCCCGAAAGAAAAATTGTCTCAGATCGACCCGGAAAAAGATTTTTTTATAGAATGTGGCCCGTAGAATCCATAATTTCAAACAGTTCAAAGATTGGGCTACTAGTTCAAAAGTTACAGCCCTTTGAATTTTCTTTCGAAATTGGTTTCTAGTCCATAACTTTTGATTGAGAAGTTCGATCGAAAAAGTACGAATTGTTTTGGATTCTACGCACCAAAATTAATAAGAAAAAGTGTTTTCCCGAGAAATTTTGGTGCAGTCGATTTTTGGTAAAAAAGGAAGGTTATACATGCCTTTTTTTGAGCCCCGAAAAAAAAATTGTCTCAGATCGACCCGGAAAAAAAATTTTCTTATAGAATGTGGCCTGTAGAATCAATAATTTCAAACAGTTCCAAGATTGGGCTACTAGTTCAAAAGTTACAGCCCTTTGAATTTTTTTTCGAAATTGGTTTCTAGTCCATAACTTTTGAATGAGAAGTCTGATCGAAAAAGTACGAATTGTTTTGGATTCTACGCACCAAAATTAATAAGAAAAAGTGTTTTCCCGATAGATTTTGGTGTAGTGGATTTTTGATAAAAAAGGAAGGTTATACTATGCCTTTTTTTTGGGCCGAAGAAAAAATTGTCTCAGATCGACCCGGAAAAAAAATTTTCTTATAGAATGTGGCCTGTGGAATCTATAATTTCAAACAGTTCCAAGATTGGACTACTGGTTCAAAAGTTACGGCCCTTTGAATTTTCTTTGGAAATTGGTTTTCAGTCTATAACTTTTGATTGAGAAGTCTGATCGAAAAAGTACGAATTGTTTTGGATTCTACGCACCAAAATTAATAAGAAAAAGTGTTTTCCCGATAGATTTTGGTGTAGTGGATTTTTGATAAAAAAGGAAGGTTATACTATGCCTTTTTTTGGGCCGAAGAAAAAATTGTCTCAGATCGACCCGGAAAAAAAATTTTCTTATAGAATGTGGCCTGTAGAATCCATAATTTCAAACAGTTCCAAGATTGGGCTACTAGTTCAAAAGTTACAGCCCTTTGAATTTTCTTTCGAAATTGGTTTCCAGTCTATAACTTTTGATTGAGAAGTCTGATCGAAAAAGTACGAATTGTTTTGGATTCTACGCACCAAAATTAATAAGAAAAAGTGTTTTCCCGATAGATTTTGGTGTAGTGGATTTTTGATAAAAAAGGAAGGTTATACTATGCCTTTTTTTTGGGCCGAAGAAAAAATTGTCTCAGATCGACCCGGAAAAAAAATTTTCTTATAGAATGTGGCCTGTAGAATCTATAATTTCAAACAGTTCCAAGATTGGGCTACTAGTTCAAAAGTTACGGCCCTTTTAATTTTCTTTCTAAATTGGTTTCTTTAGGCTATTCCCTACCTAGTATCAAAGTTAGTCCATTTTGAAATAAAATGTCAGGTCAAAACCTTCATTTCCTGGACTATAAAAAACAACATAGCAAAATTTGAGAAGCTTGGGAACCTTCCTCGCGATTTCCCGACTGGACTATTTCATTTGTTTATAATTGAATCGGCGACTGTTCTACTTTTAGGTCATTCGATGCGTCGAGAATTACGAGTGAAAACAGGGAGGCAGTTTCGAGGCTGTTAGCGAATAGGAAAGATTCGTTTGATCCGAAAAATGCGAAAAGGGCGTCTGTGGCGGCCGCTCCGTTGGCAGCTTGGGTAACGGCAAACGTGCGTTACTCGACCGTTATTGAGAACATTAAGCCCCTTGAAAGGGAACAGAATAAGCTTAAACAGTAAGTAACCGTTCAAATTCAAAATAACATTAATTTTCGCTACCTGTTACGATTAATACAAAAGACCTTTCCGTAAGGGAATTCACAATGATTCTTGAGCTGGATGTTTGTCGGCGAACCCGTAAAGGCTCGATTTCGCTGTACCATGGATATCTTCCTGCATCGTCGGCTGAAAAAAATTTCCTTAAAATTTGTAGACTCCGGGGAAAATTTTGAAAATAACGAAACGTTGGGGGTTTTTAAATTATGATTCTTTTCAGGAATTTAGCCACTGCCGAGCTTCAACTGACTGAGCTCAGTAGCGGACTAATGGACGTAGACACCGCGGTTGCCAAGCTCAAAAATCAACTTTCCACATACACAAAGGAAGCGGCCGAAATCGAGATAAACTTAAACGCAGCCAGAGACACTTTAAATTCGGCGGAAGGTCTGATCAACAAGCTGAACGACGAATATGAACGATGGAAGATACAGGTTGGACACCCAATTATTATCCCTACGACATTTTGAGCCTTTTCAGTTGAAGGAGTTTTCGGACGAGCTGAAAATGTTGCCCACCAATTCCCTCTTGGCCTCGGCGTTCATCACTTACCTTCCGGGAGAATCGGAGGATAGCAGAATGTAAAATTAACTCAGTGCGCTTCGTATACTTACAGCTTTTTTAGAGTCATACTGGAAAAATGGCAAGAGGTCTTGGGCGCTACCAAATTTTCTTTGGAGGAATTTCTCGGTTCGGAGAGGGAGCAGCTGCAGTGGCAAACCGAGGGCTTACCCGCTGACCAATTGTCCTTGCAAAACGCTGTTATAATCCTCAATGTGAGTTAGGCGCCCCCCCCCCCCAAGTTTAATTAATGTTTCCAGACGAGTGTAACGCCGCTCTTCCTCGATCCCTCGTCGATCGCTTCGGATTGGATCAAGGCGCATCTCAAATCCAAAACGGTCGAAATCGTATCTCAAGATTCTCCAAAGTTTAACACTGTACTAGAGCTAGCGATCAGGTTATTTGCACTGCTGTTTGCTGGACTAGTTACTAGATTTCCTTACAGATTTGGTAAATTTCTGATCATCGAGGAAGTTGAGACGATCTCTCCGACCTTATTTCCAATACTAAGAAAGCAGTTTGTCGACCAAGGTGATAGAAAATCGGTTCATCTCAATGGAAAACTAGTCGATTATCACAACGACTTCAAGCTGATTCTTTCTTGTCGCAACGCTCAATTGCAGCTTTCGGCCGATCTGGCTGCCGTGGTGAATGTTGTCAATTTTACGACAACCCACGCGGGACTCTCAGGTATTTACTGCAATCTGTAATGCGATTACTTACGCAACTGTTCTAGAGCAACTACTAATGAGCGCAATAAAGCAAGACAGTCCCGAACTGGAAACGCGTCGCAAAGATTTGCTGCGCCAAAGAGAGGAGCTACAGGAGAAGCAGTACAATTTACAAAATCGGCTCTTGGAGGATCTGGCCAATGCGTCCGGTGACATTTTGCAAAATAAGAACCTTATGGTTTCACTGAACGAAACCAAGGCGAGCTCCAGCGCAATTGCCACCGCCCTGGTCGAATCCGAAGGTCTGCATCGAAAACTGCAGGAAGAGTATGATGTGTACA
Organism: Photinus pyralis; assembly: GCF_008802855.1. NCBI lineage: Eukaryota > Metazoa > Arthropoda > Insecta > Coleoptera > Lampyridae > Photinus > Photinus pyralis. The sequence goes on from NW_022170511.1 coordinate 44,134,976, forward strand.
AAGAGATTGCCTCGTTTGCTAGTGCGCTTTATTTCGCCATTGACGAGTTTGCTAATGCAAACGTGCTGTATTCCCTATCAGTTCCCGCTTTCATTCGACTATTTTTGAAATCTCTCCCCCAACTTAAGGTAAGCTCTTATTGTCAACAATTCGGGTAAGTGCCAAGATTTTATTAGGACCAAGTAGTGCCATTGTTGGCAAGGTTGACGTATTCAGCATGCATAATTGACATAGGTTAAGGAAAGAAAATCTGTGATATAAATAGCATGTAGACGCTTACAATAAATTTTATCAGTTAACAATCTTCGAACTGTCGGTAACGTACCGGGTTTGAGTTATAAGATCATCCCCGGCCGAGTTTAAGTTTTGTTGGGTGAGCATTAGGATTTACATCCCTAACGCTCCATTTGGTTCTTCGAGCCGGATGCCGCATTTGGTCCTTCGAGCCTTTAAATGAATTGGTGCCGCGTTACGTTTATGTTCCGGTTCCAGGAAGTGCCGCGTTACCTCAAGGGTTTCGGTCCCGGTGAAGTGCTACATTTAGAAGTGAGTTTGTACAAACCATACGGAAAGTTGCTAAAAAATATCTCAAAAAACCAAGGAAAGCTCGACCCGGATAGATTTGAGTTCTTAGTCTGAAAGAACCCAGCAGGCTCGGGTAGCTTGGGCGGGCCTCTTTCGTACTACTAGAAAGTAATTTATTGATAGTATTTATTTATTCACTAGTGCCTAATATTACTTACAGTTAATAATTTTTAGGACCAAAGCTTCGGTTTCGTACAAAGAACTCTGATCCAAGCGGTATACGGCTACATGAGCAGGGCGATCTTTAAGGCCGACAGACTGAAGTTTGCTCTCCATTTGTGCCACAAAATACTGCCTCGTGAAATTCCATCCGATGTAAGTGAAGTCTCCTAAAAATGTGTACCTGATGATGATATTTATTAAGAAGTAGACATAGGGATTTGCGTGTGTGTTTCCCTATGTCTACTTTTAAAAGACAAAAACTCTTCTGAAAAGCGCCTAATTTTATGCATCTAGAATCACTTTTTAAAACTAAAAAACATCTGGGTGTGTTTTAGTTTAATAAATAAATCTTTTACGCTCCTTAAACTGATTCCGGTACTATACCAATTGACAATATCAACCTCTTCTTCGCACATGAACGAAAATAAAAATGCGAACGCAGAGCAACAATATTTTAATTAATTAATGTGAGCCAGATTAGTTTTAAGAAGTCTGGTTGCATAAAATTAGGCGCCGTTCAGAAGAGATTTTGTTATTTAAAAGTAGACATGAAATAGCACTGTTTAAGTCAAATTTGGCTGCTACTTTTAACTTAAAAACATAGTATCAAATACTAGGCAACATGCTCTTTTTCTTTACAGGAGTGGAACTTTTTCATTGGCAACTCTTTCATTGGCAAAATTGATAAGGGGCAAAGTGTCCCCGAGTGGATTCCCGAAAGTGTATCGCGCAATGTTGCCGCGTTGCAGGTGAGCCGAGTTTCTTAGGCGGCATTGCTTCAGTGTCAAGTTTCAGAGTGCTCTGCCGGGACTCTACAGTAAATTGCAGTTGGAGAAAGAGTCCACGTGGCGGAGCTTCTTCGGGAGTAACGAGTGCGAGGCGAACTTTCCCACGCACTGCGATCTGAGCGAGTTTCAAAAGGTAATCGTGGTTCAGGTGCTTCGAAGGAACCGCCTGTATTCGGCCATGCGCCAGTGCAGCCTGCGATTAATGAGCTTGCAGAGCTTAAACTCGGAGATCATCCAGTTTTCGGCAATCTACAATGAAACGGTTGTTGGGGAGCCAATTTTGTTGGTGACGGCCCCCGGTACTGACCCATCTGTTGAGATCAGAGAGTTTGCCAGTGAGAAACTTGGAAAGGATCAGTATGTGGAGGTATTATAATCGCTCTGCTGAGAGTTGAGTAACAAAACACGTATCGCAGATTGCCATGGGTGAGGGGCAAGAATCGAAAACATTAGCTGCACTAGCAGAGGCCGGGGAGCAAGGGCATTGGCTAGTACTGAAAAATTTGCATTTGGTCACCGCGTGGTTGCCAATCTTGTGCCAGAATATGAAGAGAATGCAATTGCACAAGTCATTTAGGTAACCCCCAACGCAACTGGTACATTTTAACTTTGGTAATTTGTAGATTATGGTTGATCACTGAACCACATCCAGGGTTCAGTTCAGTTTTGGCCCGCAGCAGCTTGAAGATTGCGTATGAAGTTCCTCAAGGAATCAAGAACAATATACTGCGGACCTACTCATCGTGGGGCACATCCTACATTGAAAAACTCAATCCAACGGGTAGCCGATTGTTCTTCATCCTCGCATGCATCCACGCTCTCCTTCAAGAGCGCCGCACCTACATTCCTCAAGGTAAACTACCCGACCTATCCAAATTGACTCATTATTCTATGTTAGGGTGGTCAAAGTCGTACGAATTTAATGACACAGACTTCTCTACCGCCATCCGTTTAACCGTCGAACTAATGCAAACACCCAACATACAAATACAGTGGAACTACCTCACTGGTGTCTGTTGCGATTCTGTCTACGGAGGGCGCATAGAAAACATACAGGATTTGGGAATCCTAGACTCGTACTTATCCCAGTACTTTGTCGACGAAGCGTTGACTCACCGTTGGAGACCCCTGGGAATGAGCAACTCCCTCCCTTCGTACTCAAACTTTCAGGTAAGGTAAGGTGGCCAATAAACGCTCGATTTTAATTCGTGGTTCCTCAGGATTATATCAATTCGATAAATCAGCTGTCCGACAGAGATTTGCCGTCCTATTTCGGTCTGCCCGAGAACATTCAGCAGGCTTGGGAGAAAACGACCTCCATGGACATCATCTCGTACTTGCGAAATCTCAACTTGGAAAAACACGCGTCCGCGGCGCTCCTGGGCGATGACTTACACAAAAAGCTGTTACCGTTTATGATGCTATGGAAGAAGTTGAATCAATCCCAAGACTTCATCAGGATTCCCACACCTACTCCAATTATACAAAAGTCTCTAATGGAGAACTTTATATCCGAAGAGTACTGTTACGCAGTCACTGTGGTGAAAAAGATTCACAAGACTTTCTCGATACTGAACAAGCTTTCAAAGGGAGCGGTTCCCATTGAGCCCAAGTATCTCGAAGTAGCCAATGATTTGCTGCTGTATCGGGTACGTGTACGTGTATCATCATGCGTATTTGACTTGTGCAATTCTAGACACCCAAAATTTGGAAAAAGCTTTGGAACGGGCCCGATGATCCAACGAAATACTTAAAAACTGTGATGTACAAAACGGGTAAAATAGCAATGTGGAACGAGTCGCGTATGGAGGCAGTCTATGAACGTCCCGTCAACTTATCTTCATTCTTTCATCCTGCCACGTTTCTATCTGTATTTAAACAAGATTTCGCACGGTAAGTTCACAATTTGGAGTACGTGGTAATGCGAAATGTCTACAGGAGGAAGAATACTGCGATGGACGACTTAAGACTGAAGTCGAGCTGGAGACATACTCCGGGCGATGGAGTTATAACAATTACAAATCTTCTCATTGAAGGTGCCCTATTTGAAGGAAGTAATATCACTGACTGCCATGCCAACTCCGATAGTATAAACGTGGCACCTGACTGTCACCTTAGTTGGGTAAACGTACGGCGTATTCATACAGTTTTGCAAAAATACTAAGTTCTTTCTTTAGGAAAACAAAGGCGAGAATGACAAGGCGATTAAGCTTCCCTTGTACGAAACCAACACTCGTGAAGATATCTTAGCGTATTTAAACGTAGAAAATAACTTCAGAGAAAATAATAAGTGGATACAAGCCGGTGTGGCGTTCTATGTTACTTGTTAAAATGTAGAATATAAATGAATAAATGTTACTTACCCTACCAGGAATTAATTTGGTAATGTGATTTTATTTCTCCTAGAGTGGTCCATATGACAAAATATAGTTAAGGGTCGTATAAGAAAAATCAAACACCCTGTATAAAAACTGTGTATCGCTATGGATTCTACATAAAAAAGTGCAAATCGACTAAATTCGAGAAAGTCCTCTAGCGGCCAAACGATTAGTGATGATTGATTTTCTCTTTAAAATTTGGCTCTAGACACCTAGGTCCATGTTTTGATATCTCTTAATAAAGCGTGTTCCCATTAGAAAGTGGACCACCCTGTACATTAGTGAGAGAGAGTACGCAAAATGGGGCGCTATCACCATTTCTGTGCATATTAACTGTAAACAGCCTCCTCTGACGCCTCAATCACAATGACGCTGTGATAAGGGGATGATAATCCATACTAATAACAGGCACATTTGAGGCTACTCACCGCAGATTGATGCAATCGACTCAGAATAACCGAAAAATGGCACTTCTTAATCATGTGCACAGACTTGCGTGCCTTGCTTGCACAAACGCAAACTCTGATAGCGGCCATGGAGGCCCTTCTGGGTCTGCCTCCACTAGATCTACATGTGACAGAGCAGACCACTCTGGCATCTTTGCGTGTGTACAATAAGCAGTTGCTGAATAGCAGAGGTGGGCCACTCTCGAATTATGGATCAGGCGATCAAGCGGTGGTCTCTAAAGGGGCGATCGAATTTCAAAAAAAAGGGCCGTAACCTTTGAACTAGTAGCCCAGCATCTTGGAACTGTTTGAAATTATGGATTCTACAGGCCACATTCAATACGAAAATTTTTTTTCCGGGTCGATCTGAGACAATTTTTCTTTCGGCCCAAAAAAAGGCATAGTATAACCTTCCTTTTTTATCAAAAATCGACTACACCAAAATTTCTCGGGAAAAAAGCTTTTTCTTATTAATTTTGGTGCGTAGAATCCAAAACAATTCGTACTTTTTCGATCAGACTTCTCAGTTCTCAATCAAAAGTTATAGACTAGAAACTTAATTCTCAGTCTTTAAAATGATCACACAGGAGCGAAATGTTTAATTTTTGAGTTTCGTGGGTTACTCCTTTGACAGCGAAAGGCACAAATCCCAAAATGTTTATAGCCTTGCCTGAGTTTTTGATTAATATTAAAATAATCAACGCAGAATTCATTGTGCTGACATCTGTTTTTATTAATGTGGACTAACATTTTATCGCTAAATGCAGGACACTTTATTACCACCATTATTTTAGTTGCTACTTACACCTCAAAGATGTCGCAACACTTATTTTATACTTAAAGTCACTAAATATATATATATATATAAATATATCTAGTGACTTTATTTATACTGTATGAAATGTTAGATGTCAGAGCGAACTTATTAAAAACCATAGACGCTTCCATAGATATATGAAGTTTTTACCTCAAATGCATAAATGAATGTTTGTTTATTTTATTTTATAGTCAAAAATTAAACTTTGTTATCATTCCTTTCGCGCTTACAGGTTTAAATTAGGGAACTGGCTACTGGGAATCACAGGAAAGCGGCAGACTCAACCTTTGCGGAATATGATACTGTTCGCTCTGGGGCGTGCAATCGAAGACATGTAGTTCTCGATGGATGAGAAACGTTAGCATTGAATTCAGACAACACAAATTGAAAAGCAAAATGCTTTGTAACCAAAACAGGAGGACACCGTGGAGAACTCGCCGAAAACCCATTCTAATGCAATTCAAACTTCTCAAGGTTAAAATCGGAACGATTACATGATTGCAGCAGCTGCCGATGGTGAGAAGCTATTCTTTAAAGAATTGAGCCTAGAGTTTATTTGATAGAACTACGGTTATAGATATATACATAAGGCAAAACTGTTACGCAGTTTGCAATCACGAAAAAATGTGTTGTTTGTGCGATCTTCGTGTGAAAGTTGTTGTAAAACGGTTTAGTTTAATGTACCTGTTATTGAAATTGTTCTTCCAAGGGCTTTAAATAAACTCCTATGCATAAGAAGTTACGAATTGCAAAAATAAATGTTTTCTGTTCATTGAGCATGATGTGTTGCCTACAAACCAGGCTACACAAATATCGAGTGCCCATATTCAAATTAGGGATTTGCTTGAATCTCCCCAATCTGCCGTTTTTATTAAAGGTAACGAGGGCCTCCACGAACGAATGGCCCAGGGCCCCGAAAAACTTAAAAACGGCACTGCATTTAATGCGACGTTGCTATTAATCGCATAAATTCAAATGAAATTTTAAAATAAGTTGCGTACGTGGCGACATCTCAACTAGACTTCTAAAACTATAATTGATAGAAAGTGTATCGATTGCCAAGGAGATGGCGCAGTAGTACTTGTTGTATTTAAATTATCTATTCAAAAACCGGGCCTTTAACCATACATTTTGAACTGCCATTTAAGGAATAATAAGAACGAGAAAATTCAAAGGGCTGTAACTTTTGAACTCGTATCCCAATCTTGGAACTGTTTGAAATTATAGATTCTACAGGCCACATTCTATAAGAAAATTTTTTTTCCGGGTCGATTTGAGACAATTTTTTTTGAGGGGCTCAAAAAAAGGCAGTGTATAACCTTCCTTTTTTCCAAAAATCGACTGCACCAAAATTTCTCGGGAAAACACTTTTTCTTATTAATTTTGGTGCGTAGAATCCAAAACAATTCGTACTTTTTCGATCAGACTTCTCAATCAAAAGTTATAGACTAGAAACCAATTTCGAAAAAAAATTCAAAGGGCTGTAACTTTTGAACTAGTATCCCAATCTTGGAACTGTTTGAAATTATAGATTCTACAGGCCACATTCTATAAGAAATTTTTTTTCCGGGTATAATTGTGTATCCAATAAGTCATACTTATGTAATGTGTGTTGCCTACTTCTATTTTGACTTCACGATGCAACATGGCGACTGGGCTCATTTTCGCTACAGTCTCTTATAGTCACTGACTAATGTAATGACACTAAAATATATTGTTTATTTGGCTCAATGGAAGCTAAATCAAAATTGCTTAAAATGTAAAATAGTCCACGAAATACTTACCTACTCAAAAAACAAAATAGAAGCTTAGAAGACGTTTTTGAGCAAACTACAATAAATAAAATGAAAAGAAATTTTGAAATGATTCCAGTTCTTTAATGAGCATTAAAACACGTACTTAACATTTAGATTTTTTCTAAATTTGCCTGTTTAACTTATTATGGCTCATAAAATCATACTTTATAATCACAATAAAATAATCAAATAGGATCTTTAATTTATCTAAATAAAAATACTTAAAAAAAAGTAACAAATTTAACTACGTTGCCGCTTGTAGGTCATTCTAAACCTAAAATCCAATTGATTCCTTGCACTATAAATAATATCATCGGCTGCCATGCAACGAGCCAACGTATCCAGTCAAGCAACTGTCCAAATAGGACGTGAGGTTTTTCCCATCTATAATGAGCTAAGGTTGACAAAGAAGTACAAACATAAAAAAAGGATACGGATTACAGAACATTCGTTTGAGGTCTACTTTCTCCTTGCAATAAGGGCAGGTTTGCTTCTTGCCCACAATGCACCAACCGCGAATGCAGAACTCGTGAAACCTACACAGCAAATGAAAGACCTGCTACGACAATAGCACGCTTACTTACGTGTGATTACATGATAATTTGTACGTATTCTCGATGATACTATCTTGAGTTTCGCCAATGATAAACGCGTTTCCACACACAGCACAGACGCCCGGATCTAAACTCCTTGTAGGCATGCCGTGATCTGTATAATACTGTTGTTAAATTAAAATTTATTTTACCATTTAGATTTACTCAGGATACTTACTCCAATGTGAGAGGCCATTTTATCGGCGCAAATTTCGGAGATGTCCCGACCCAAAACTCCATAATATAATCCGTAAAATATAAATAGCAACCCGCAATCCATCCACGTTGTTGGTTTTGCATTAAATACAATATTGAAACCAAAAAACGTGACCATCATAATACAGTACCCTATAATTCCAAGAATATAACTGAGTTTATATAATAGGAGAAACCATTTATATACTAGTCTGTAAGGTTAAACGTTCTCTTTCAGAATGCAGGCGGAAAGGGCATTACCTGGGAGTGGTTCCCTCGATCGGCTTTTGAATCGCTTTACGAACTATCAGACCCGTAATACACGAAAATAACAGCCAAATGAATATGAACCGCCACCAATGGTTTCGCAAGCACACAAACAGAGGAATTATCCACATCCCCAATAACGTAATCATCTAAAAGTGGAGGATTATCGGGCACCTCACCGGCATCGTGACCTTACAGAATACGATTTATAGAAGCGTTTTTTCCATTCGATTAGTACTAATTGGGCTATGACCAGAGTGACTATGAGAATTATGACCATTTCGGCGTGCATTTTCTCGTGACCCTCGTGCTTTTCGTGCATCTGCTGATGTTCCCACCTAAGAATTCATTTAATAAGTTAGTTCCAACGAGAGGGTCGGCTGTTTACCTCCATTTCTCCTCGAGGGTCAGCTCTTCTAGAGTCTACAATGGTTTAATCAGACATGTATCTCGTACATTAGAAGTGCTCACCCTATTGCCTAATTCAACCGGTTTATGTAAATCCATAATTAAAAAAGGGCTCTATCGATCCAAATGACTAGCCTTTATTCACTAATTTAGTAACGTAAAGGTAAATTTATGCCAATGCCATGGTTTAAAGGCAAACAATTTTCATATTTAATTTTTGACGTTTTCTGTCTGGGGTTTTTGTACCTGCAACTAAAACATAACGTGATTCCCTATCAAATGCGCGCCTTTTTTTTAAAAATTGGCGCTCTTTTCAAAAGAAATTGATTACAACTTATAACAAATATTAACTCGATTAGGTACACTAAAGTATGTGCGTTTTATTTTCAAGATGCATAGCATAGAAAAGTAGTTAACAAATCGGACGTAGTGGAAGAGTTAGGATAAGTAACCTCTCTCACTTGTGAGAGTTTCTAATATTGTAAAACATCACTGAAGAGGAAAACAATGAATATCACTGGATTCTGGTTGTCTAGTATAAAAACAGTCGCCTTTATGCTATTGTATTTTCATCGCTATCTAGCCCATGAGAAAAAAATACATACAAAAATACACTATGGAACAATTCATATGGTTTATAATAATTTACATATATTTGCATACAGATTCTTTATACAAATCTAAGTAGTAACACGATAGAAAAGAGGCCCAACTATACTGCTTTTATTAGGCCATGTTTGCAAACTTATTTGTAAAAAGGTAGGTTTTTAATCTCACTCTTTGGTCGGATGGATGGCTGGCGACATCTGGGCGCCATTCTCGAGCGTGGTTTACGAACATGGTGATTTTTCAGTTTTTTCTTATCTTCTTCTACAGTTTTCGTCCAATTTGTTTTCAAACTGATATTATCGGAAAGATAATGGAATTTTGTTTTTTCCTAGGGGCGAAATAAACCCTCTGCTTCGACGGGTAGTAGACTTCGGGTCGGTGCGAACTTTGTCACCCGGTTTATTAAAGCAGTCTCTCTTTTTTGTATCGCCAAAAGAGGACCGTGCTATGAGAAGTGTCCGAGAAATTCAGTAGGTACTATTTTCTGGAGGGTTTTAAGCAATGGCGCATCATATGATCGTGGGGGCGTCAGAAGTGGGTACCGACAAAGCAAATCTATGGTAGCCCTTGACAAGATCTTACTGGTAGAGAATTCAAACGCGACATGCGATATCGGCGAAGATTTAATTTAGGCGCAATCATAAAACGCGGATTTCAAATTTCAAAAGTACGACGCATGCGCTTCTGAGAAGAATTACATTTAGTTTTAAATTAATAGTGTCTTTCGTTCCTTGTTGTTGGTGATGACACTATGGTTACGAAACACATCCTCATTGGCTGATTTATATTTACTGTCCCTGTCTGCTTTTTCAAATATTTGTTAATTTTTATAGTTTATTTCTTTACAAATGTATGCATTATAAATTATGTAAATGTAGCATAAGTAGTATAATTATGTAAAAATAAAAAATGTAGCACTTATTTTTATTCAACTGGTCGTATTCTGACATCCCTTAAGCAATATAGCGCGTGCTGCAACTTTGGCGCGAAGAAAGGCTTAAGTTTAAATAAAATATGAATTCGTGCGTACAAAAATAAATTTCGAGGGCTCCTGTTAACAATTGTGTTAGATGGTAGAGTAGTGTACTTGTAAGCGCCGTTTAACCGCCATCAGGTCGTCAGATTCCCACCCAGATGGCAGCCTTGAGGAGCCTAGGAAAGAAGTCTTTTCCTGCACTACCGTTAGGTAGTAGGTACAGCCTGGGAGGTTGCCAACCACCTCCTTCGACCACTAAAGGGGATGATAGTTTTTGCACGAAGCGTTTCAGGGTTTAGTTATTAGTGAGATTAGGTTTATAGAGTATTTAGCTGAGAAATCTTGTATCAGGAGAACATAATGTGAGAGGAGGTGATCAAAAGTTAGGATAAAGTACGAGTGTGGTTAGGTTAGAGTGCTCGTTAGGTTATGTGGGAAATCTTGTATCAGGAGAATATAATGTGTGAGGAGATTGAAAGTTAGGATAAAATATTAGTGAGGTTATGTTAGAGTGCTAGTTAGGTTAGGCCAGAAATCTTGTATCAGGAGAATATAATGTGCGAGGAGATTGAAGGATGGGATAAAATATTAGTGAGGTTAGGTTAGGGCGGTAGTTAGGTTAGTTAAGAAATCTTGTATCAGGAGAATATAATGTGGGAGGAGATTGAAGGATGGGATAAAATATTAGTGAGGTTAGGTTAGAGCGGTAGTTAGGTTAGTTAAGAAATCTTGTATCAGGAGAATATAATGTGCGAGAAGATTGAAGGTTGGGATAAAATATTAGTGAAGTTAGGTTAGAGCGGTACTTAGGTTAGGTCAAATTGGTTTAGGCGTCTAAAATTTTATCCTAACCTTCAATCTCCTCGCACATTATATTCTCCTGATACAAGATTTTTTACCTAACCTGACTACCACTTTTAACCTAACCTCACTAATATTTTATACTAACCTGCAATCTCTTCGCACATTATATTCTCCTGATACAAGATTTTTGACATAACCTAACTAGCACTCTAACCTAACCTCACTAATATTTTATACTAACCTGCAATCTCCTCGCACATTATATTCTCCTGATACAAGATTTTTAATTAGTGTTAATATTTAACGTAGGGCAACACCAATGGCACTTCTGCACAGCAACTTTTAATGATCTTATTAATTTTTTAATCCAACGTTTCATTTTTGCGGGATCGTTTTGCAGCAAATGCAAGTAAAATCGAAAAATTCGAGTATTTTAAAACCCAAAAAAATGTTCAGGGATTTCTAAAACTGCAACTTTTTCCTATTTAACCAAATATGTATCTCTTACCCTTTCTACAATGCCCACGGTGGCCCTTTATCTCGGACACAATGTATCCCATTTGTATATATGTTTCGCACTCTCTATATGTGTGTTCTCTTTAACCTGCAGCTTGCCATATAGCTGCCTCTGTTGCACCCACATGATAGTAATAGAGTTTTTTCTTTACAATTATACACTGTTCCATTATTTCACTTGGGACTTGTTTATCTGTGCCCCTATCAATCAAATAATATAAAAGTAGATTACCAATGTATGTTCTAGACCAGGAAGTGACGTCACACCAATCAGAAACGAGGTCGTGACGTCACAACCAATCAGAGAAGAGCACGCCCTGCTACGCCCCTCTCTTGCAGGTTCGTAAAGCGATCCAATAGCTTTTTCAACTGGTCCAACAGGTTCGTGAAGCGGTCAACATATTTTAGAACCGGTACTAGTTCACACGGCTGTTGAACCGAGTGGAAAAGCTGTTGGTACCGCTTTACGAATCTTCGCTGACGCGACTATGGTCACCAAAGGCTCGTTGCGCCAAAGCGGCACCTACATGGGTCGAGAACTGCACTCCAAGCATGCCGTACTCACCGAGCGCAAATAAGATACTTATATTCGCCATGACACAATCCAATTAAAAGAGAGTGAAATGTTATGAGTGAAATAGTAACACAGGTTCTGGCTCACTTTGACCTTGAGTTCTGCGCATGCGCCAATTCCAAGATTAAACTACTGAAGGTCATCGTGGTTGTTGTCTAAACGAACAGATCTGTTTAACAAATACAGGTCTGTTCATAAGAAACATGATTGATGATAAGTTTATTGTAGCAAATGAGTTACTCACCTATACCTACTGCAATCTTGGAATTTTTTAAAGTTTTGTTTTATGAATTTTTGTATTGGTTCTGAAAGTAACCTGTAAAAAAGCAAACAAAAGATGAATACCTTCCTTTGTATTTAGTAAACGGTATATCATTGAATAGAACAAAATATATTTACATATTAAAAAACAATATACAGAATAAATTTATATACCTATACATTACATAAAACGTAATAATAAATCGCCCACAATTATGTTCATAATTTATAATTGTTACCGGTGCTGGCTGCGAACAACCACACAACAATTGCACATACAATATTGATTATCAATTAAAATATATATAATTATATACGATACAAAGTATTGCTTTCTTTGTTAGTCACATTTTTGAAAAAATATCACTTTTCCACGTTGGCAAAATGCCTGCCCCAACTTATTCTTTTTTTTCTCGTTAAAATGATCAAACGATAATTCACATATATGATAATTAGTTAAATCTATCGAAGGTCATTTATCATTACAACAGCTGTACCTATTTGATTATAGTATGAGTAAACTATCGCAAAGAAATAATTACATATTATTATGTATTACCGGCAAATAGACAGTTAAAGTGAAGTGTACGTACGTTTTCCATGTATACAATATATATCTAAAGTACGCTATTCTAATGATCAATGGACCTATACAATACATTCGTTACGGCCCAGTTTTCTAGTGTTTGGAAGGTAGCGGTAGACAAGCACCAGGATAAAATCGACAAACATAAAAAATTATCGTTACATATTTACACGTAGTACGGATTATCTATTTACTGTTACTCTATTCTCTTTAGTTCAGAAGTATTCGACATCACAAATAATTGTGGAATAAGCGAAATAAAACACACACGGACGCAGACTCATACTTTTTTCAGTTCATTAATATCTGCACTATTTATCATATAAAAAGCTGCTTATTTACAGTTCTTATTGCCTTATGTTAAATTTACTATACTTTATACAATAGAAGAATTCTCGGAAATATACAGAAGATCACTCTTAGTGGTTCATTTTACTCGTACACCCTGTGTAAGAATATTCATCAGTTCACGCTCTCATAGGCCTTCTCGCGTTTTTCGTGACCCCGTCACGTCGTATGGACTATTTATTCATTGTTGTTATCAAAATAACCTCGTTTTGGGTTTTATTAAAAATACGTTATTTATTTAAAAATAATTCTGCATTTAGAGGTTGTAAGAACGACTAGGATTTTATTATTACTTAGTTGATGTTCACTTATGGCACATTAAAAATATTTGTGACGTACTTTAGTTAATTACACCGTCGAATAGCTACTAAAGACTTCCTTCAATCACGACTCGTGCCGGTGTATTCTCGACTTTCTCGGCCCACTTTTTCGGCGTTTTCGCTTAGTGTCTCTTTGGAAGGCGACGTTGCCAGGGTCGTCGGCTAGCTGTGGGTATTTGTGAACGCTGTGTATGTCGACGCCCTCGTAGCCATCCACGTCACCGTGCGATATCAGTTCTTCCTTTTCTTCTTCGGTCCAGTCGCCGCGCCCTTGGAAACCGGCGGCCACCAATTGTTTCTCCACCTCCCAAGCTCGTTCGACCGCTCGTTTATGGGCGTGTTTCAGAATCCTATGTCGTTCCTGATCGGGATCGGCGCCGTACTTAATGATCACCACCGCGTCGGGATTGTGCAGCCTCAACTCCTTCCCTCCAGACGTTCCGTGATCGGACGTCTCGTGCGTCGTAACATTAAACATTCCGCCCAGTCGCTTCAGTTCGTCCAAGTCGTCCCTGATCTTCAGCACGTTGTCTTTAACGAAATAGAATACGTCCTGATCGTGAATGCTAAAGTGCAGCTCCAAAAAGAAGGAGTTATTGAAGACCGAGGTCACTACGTCTTGTACCACACCGTTTACGCCCTCAACGACACTTACAAGCGCACGTCCGCTCACTCGCGATATTAAAACACCTTCGCCGAACACCGACTTTCGATACGCCACCCTTGGAAGTAGGTTTCTCGTTTTCGGCTCCATCTTCAAAAGCGGTTTGGGAACGAAACCGAAATCGCCAAACTTCTCGTTGATCTGCAACATAAAGGGTTTTGTCACACATTTTACCCTCATATAAGTAGGTATTCGCTTGTTCAGTTGTTTTTCTTTTGTCTTAAACAAGGAGATGATGTGCAAACAGAGTAAGTAAAGAGTTGTTGAACATTTAGGTAACAAGATCGGACAGTCTATGAAAACAAAGTGAGACCCTATCACCCTACACACATTGAAACACAACACACGAATCATGGTATGAGTAAGTGGATGTCAATTGTTCCTCACTGTTGGGAGAACAAATGAGAAATAAGTAACAAAGGCCATAAATAAAACCCTCCAAAAATCGTTCAACGTCATAGGAGTTGGCAGAATGCACTCCAATAGCACGTTCAAAATGTTACAAACGACCGTCGCGAACCAGCCACGTTTTTTCGTTGATTCCAGTTTTTAACGAAACACCATTTCTACTATTAAAAAAATCTTTCAAATAAATCCACCCATCACAATTAAGGCCTAATCACACAAGTCGGTTTTCACCGAGTCGACCGACGACTCGGCACCCTCCTGTTATAACACACACGTGGCGGTAAACAATTCGGCTCAGAAAATATAAAAATTGCAATGTTGTCACTAATTAGTATCAAAATTGAACTTATGCGATTCAAAGGAAGAATTAGTTTTGTATAATCATTATTTTTCAAATGCCATAAACCATTAGGTCATTCTTGAATTGCATTTATCAAGAATTCAATATTTATTTATTTATTTATTTATTATCCCTCTCTTGTTCTGTGCCCTCAACAGGCTCGGGCCCAATTACGTAGGTACAGAGTGACTAGCATAATGCTTTTTAGAGGTGCATCTGCAGAAGGTCTTCATTTGTTAATATACAGGATGTCCCATCATAATTTTTATTATGGTCATACTTTAAACGAACAAAACGCGTTGTAGTCGCTTCTAAAATGACCACAACGCGTTGTCATAAGTTAACGACCATAACACATAAAAATATATAATTTCGGTGTTTGGTCATTTAGCTTCGGCCATAACGCGTTGTGTGCGTTATTTTCGCTCATTGAGCGTTTTCGATATTTGTGCGTAACACGTATCATCTTCTAAGAATAAATGGATAATATTTTTTTTAAGTTTATTCTCAGAATATTTGAGATTATCCCATTTGCATATCCCTTAGTATACCTTACAAAGGCACGTATACAGGCTGTTTCACGCAAACCGTTACCTAAAAGTATTTGGGCTTCCATTAATCATTTAAATCTGAAAATTTGCATACCAACATAGTTTTTTATGATCTATCGAAGTAAAATATTATCATGATCATTTCACTTCCGATGGATAGCAACTTTCTCATTGTAAACAGAACACCCTATATTTTATTGCATTTTCGAAATTTACATAAAAATCTACGTCTACCACATTTGCATATACCTAGCATCAAAGGTTTTCAAGATTTTTCAAAATGTTTGACGCTTGACTGCTTTTCTTTAGCGCCCGGTACCTATGGTTCCCTTGACTTGAATTTCAAAAGGTCTTCCGATTTAAATGTTGATGGCCCTTCTACAGGGTGTTTTAAAATGAATGGTCAAGTTTAATGACTTCAAACCTTAAAAAGTTGATTTTTGCAAATGAAATCTGCATTATTTTTTTGCACTTTCAATGTGTACAAAAATTCCACATCGATCAATTATTACATTATATTACTTATTGTTATATTATATTATTATATAGGATTATAAATATTACATATATTAAAGGGAGTCTGAATACTTTTAGGCAACGGTTTGCGTGAAACAGCCTGTATAGTGTATATTCTAGATATATTTAATACATGTTCAAATACCTATACCTTTTTGAATATTCTTCGTATGTTATATGGGGTTAAACTTCTGTATAGTGTAGAGCGTACTCTATATTCTATGATCAGCCATCGCAAATTGTGCAATTATATTACAAGGAAGTTCTTTTAGTCCAAGAAACGAAACGTAAAATAGAATAAAACCTGGGGCCTATTCCATAGAGCAACTTTGCAACTTTTCACTTGTCACTTTGCAATTTTCTGATAATATTTGGATCCATAAAGGCTATTTTGGCACGTGATAACACTCAAAATATGTAAAGTGGAGATGAATAACACCCAAAATGATAATAATTTTTGCACGTTAAAATTATGAAATTGCAAAGTGACAAGCTATTGCTTTATGAAATACGCTCCTGGTAACTTTTTCAATATGAATCGATTTGCATGGAAATTTGGGATTAAGTTCAACTTACCTTCCACTTCAAAATTTTCAAAATCCCCTTTTTGCCAAAATCCGGAGGTAAAACTACATATTAAACCTCACGGCGATGAGTAAAATTTGGTTCAGATGAGTTAGAGGCTGGAACATTATTTCAGAATATTTCAACCCTTATAGGTACTGTGGTTTAATAAAGAAAAAGCATCAAAAGCCTCAAAAAGTTAATAATCTATTATTGACACTATTTCGAACAAAATATGGTGTTCAACCTCCTGATGTTGTATCAAACGTTGATGTATAAACATTAAACAGTTAGAAGGAGTACTTAAAGAGGCAAAACAAAAGGTAGTGCTCGTATGACCAGCATAATTACAAAAGGACAATTTGTATTCGGAATCCGCTACAATACCCACGCTGTACTGGAATGCCGTTAATTTGACAAATAATCTACATGTTTTTGTCGTAGGTACAGAAAATTTCCGGCGAGGAAAATGTTTGGAATTAAAAACGCTACAATTGAATGTTCTAGCATTTTTTACGCATCTCCAGTTGTTTTGTAGTTATTTTGAAGAGAAGAACGTTTTTCACAAAATTTCAGAGATTCGTTTTCCACTAGCTTCAATTATTTCAAAATTAAGTATTCTAAACTGGTCACACTTCCAGAATGTATCAATAATACGTAGGTATAATTAGAGAAAACTGGAAAAGAGGAAGGACTAATTTTAATTAGGGTCATAATTAAGGTCGAGTTGCTTGCGCTGATTTTTTCGCTGAAACAAGAACGAATCTACCCTTATTTTCATCGTAACTCACTTAATTTTTATGCGAAAGTTTGTTTAAAAAAAAAGGTTTTTAAAAATACTTTAAAAATATTGTATTTTTCACGAAAAATGCATAGTTATTTCACTGTAAAACTTTTGAATTTAGCGTTTCTATTGATTATACAACAATTATTTTTAAAAACCATTTTCTTTGTTTTTTTAAAAGCTACTCTACAGTTTTTTTAAAAATAAAATGGATACTCTTCGAGTTTTTCGCGAATAACCAATTAAAAATTGATCTTTTCTATGAAAGACTCATACTTTCGGTCGCGAATAACTGGAGAAGTATCTTTCCAAATATGTATAGAACACCACTTTTTGCTTACAATTATTTTCTATCTATTCCTGTGTTAAAATTACAATAAAAAATTGCCACCCTCGAGATGTGGTGGCAACCACCTCCAGGGTAAAAGCGCCCTTTGGAATGATATAGATTTTGATCCGTCCCTACCTCCTGTCCAAATTTAAAGTTAATCGATTCATTTTGAAATTTCATTTCATTTCCTGGACTATGTGTGCCTTGATCCCGACGACTCGGGAGGTGCTAACCCCAGCGTATTATCTTAGAACAAATCGTAGAAACCATCCCAGCACGCTCATACATGTGCCATGCATCGTCTTATAGAGGGACGAAAATCTCCCTCCCTACTGTAATGGAACCGAATTTGCCCGCTGAAATTCGATCTAAATATTCCCAAAGCCGCCCCTGGCCGCCACGGAAGAATTCAAGATTGCGCTTTGTTTCGTTCCCGTGGAACACGTGTTTTTTTTTCTTCTCTGCCCTACATTCAAATGGGCCATAATTTACAACAACGAATAGTGGGTGCAGCTTCGACAATTACTAGGTGACGTATTCTTTACGATACTTGCATCCATCTAGTAATTACGTGATCGTGTTAGATTATTTTTCAAATTAACTGCATTCCAGTACAGCATGGATATTGTCATTTATAGCGCATTCTAAATAGAAATTGCCCTTTTATAATTATGCTGATCACACTTTGAATAAAATGCATATAACGACAAGATTCCATTATGTTTTCTACGTAAATATGTTGTTTTCCAATTTACAGTATTCCTAGGGCTGGTTTTATGCCAACCCGCAGTATGAATTCCTGACAGTGTTTTTTTTTCCTTCTCTGCCCTACATTCAAATGTGCCATAATTTACAATAAAAGTGTCAAACATAAGGCGAGACGAGGGCAATTAACAATTTTCGTCTACGATGTGCTTAAAGGGGAAATTTAGGCAGACGTATGTGTGCTTTAGGGCAGTCGTAATTTTCGAATAGTTACTGTGGTTGTTACGATTGCAATTACTATTCTTTGTCTTTACATTTATCGCATCCATCGAGTAATTTTATGACCGTGTTAGATTATTTGCCAAATTAACGACATTCCAATACAGCATGGGCATTGTCATTTGTAGCTTTGAATTGAATGCAAGATTCCATTATGCAAATGAGGGAGAAGACTTTGAGTGAATTTTTTGTCTTTGTACAGGGATTTTTGTTTTTGCGCAAAAACAACTATTTTAACTATAATATATAAAAAAACACGTACCTTTTCGACAATACACTGCAGACCCGACATGACTCCGAAATCAGGTACGAGCTGCGGTGAAGCGACCATCGCCTTGGGCTGATAAAATAATTTGCTAATGTACTCCGACCCCAGCATATTCTTCATGTCGTATCCGTACACGTGCAGCCAGCTGTTCAAGTGCGTCATATAAGACACGTCGGTATTGAGATTAATTGGATCGTTATTCTTAAATCGATATATAAAAATGTCGGTCGGCGTCGTCAGCTTCGTCGCCAGTTTCTCCCACGACGGCGTCATCCACTGCCCGACGGTGGGATCGTACAGCTTTTTGGCGAGGAATACCAGTTTCGTGTTCGGATCGAAAATGCCGCCGTGGAAATCGACCGGAAGGTAAAAGTCCGGGTTGGTGTCTAGCACAATTGCGCCGAAAGGTGTCCGTCGAACTTCCTTGATTAGATTTCCGTTGGTGTCGAAAAGGGCGAGGGGAGAACCATTTTGATCGGTCGCGACGTAGAATCTCTGCTCGGAGGTTTCCACTGTGATTATAACTTCGCGTTGATCGTACAAGAACCGGAAGGTACGGCCTGATTTCGGAAAGTGTAAATGGGTGATCAAGTCGGGTGAGCTTGGGTTTGCGTAGAAATATTGGGTAACGTTGCCTTTGTCGTCGTTCCAGGCGATTAGTCGTCCTCGGTCGTCGTAGTGGTACCACGTTTGGAATTTGTCCCGTTCGAACGCGTGGATCAATTGGCCGTGCGAGTTGTACCTGTACTTCTGCTCACCGCGGCGCACTACAAAGCCGCGACTGTCGTAACTGTTAAACTCGACGTCGCCGTACTGCACGACACGATCCCCGCTATCGTAGCCAAGCGAGATTTTCTCCTTTTCCTTTATTACCCCTATTACGTTCCCGTTTTCGTCAAACACATACTTCCAGTTGCTCGTGCCCAGAACCTCCAAAACGTGACCGTCGGCGTTGTAAGTAATCTTGTCCAAAAATGATGATCTCCCCACCGTCAGCTTTTGAGTCTTAATACGATTCCTCTGATCGTACTCCAACTCAAGCCTGTAGACGTCGAACGATTTGATATTGATTAAGATCGACTTAATTCGCCCGTGCTCGTCAAAGTCGGTGATCGTGAAAAACTGTTTGCTTGTATCTTGCATCACCGATCTATTGAATGTATTACGATAGATGCGTAAATCGCTGATCGCCTCCAGCATTCCAAGATTCTGATTATACTTCAGTCTCAGCTGGGGCATTTCCTTACCGTTGATATCGACGTCAATTCCCGATAGTCGCGCGTTTCCATCGTATTGGTACTTGTAGTGCGTGTTATCCAATCCACTCTTGCCCAAGAACTTCAGCTTTTCATCTTTCAGAATTCCGGCGTGATACTTGAACTCGTGCTTCAGCTCGAAGTTGGGCTCGACGATGTCGACGTTTTTAACCAGATTAGTCGCGTCATGGTAAACGTAGTGAGTCGAACTTAGCCCGGCCAAACTCGTCTCGAGTTTTCCCGACCGATCGTAAACGTACGCGACTTTGCCGGATTGATGTGGATACACTTTCGCTAAAATCTGACCTTCGTCGTTATAAATTATTTCGTATGGATGCCGGTTCATCGGTGAAAAATACTGGTACTTGAAGAATCCGAGGGACGTTTGTAATGAAAAGGTGTGGATGTGGCCACGAGGAGTGGTCAGGCTTTGCAAGGCGCCCGCTTCGTCATATTGTAATAAATAATCTGATCCTCGAGGGGTTGTCACTTTCAGAGGCTAGAAGGAGAAATAAATTGCCTTTAGATTCTCTTTTCACAACAGGTGTTATACATGCAACAAAACCTGGCACTATCGCTCAGTTTGGTATTATTGGAGACAAAATCGGTTAATTATCAAATATACTTTTGCTTGTATACATATTGAAATTCATCATAGGGCAAAAATGTTCTTATATTAAAGGAAAGTTCGTTAAAGTCTCTACAAATTTTAATCTCACCACTTTTCGCATTTCCAACCGCCCTCAAAAAGTCAATTTTTTTCAAAAGAAGTTTTTACCTCGCGTTTATCATCAAACATTCTTTTATATCGTCTGCATCAGGAATAGATATAGTGATATTCATTTAGAAGTAGACATAGGGATTTCCTATGTCTACTTTTAAATGACAAAAACTCTTCTGAAGGACGCCTAATTTTATGCAACCAAAATAACTTCTTAAAACAAATGAAGATTTTGCAGTCATATTAATTAATTGGAATATTATGGCTTTGGCTCCTGTATTTTTATTTTCGTTCGTGTGCGATCAATTGGTATAGTACCGGTAATAGTTTAAGGAGCGTAAGAGACTTATTTTCTGTGTTAATCACTTTAAATTGTTGTTTATTTAAATCCGATCCACATAAGACACTGTAAACAACCTTCAATTTTAACAAAGGATACAAAACTGAATGTTTTCATTTTTGCGAAAGAGAATCCCATAAGAAACTTAAGGGAAATAGCGGGCGAATTTAATATCTCTTCATCACAACCTAAATGCATACTGTTTACTGTTGTTTTTATTAAAATCTAGAATGACAATTCAAAATGCGTACGCATGTTATTTCGGTTGTATAAAATTAGGCGTCTTTCAGAAGAATTTTTGTCATTTAAAATTAGATACAGGAAATTCCTATGTCTACTTCTAAATGAATAGCACTGTATGTATACTTAAGTACTACTTAAAGAAGTTTTTAGAAAATTGTAGTTATTTTATATCCCAATACAAAAAATGCAGTAAGTTATAGTTTGTGTATTATATGAGTAGACGCAGCTGTAGCCACTATGATACAGTGCACTGTATCTTTGTGTGACCGACATGGTTTCTGTGAGTTTGTCAGTTAATAAGCTTATTCATTATTTAGTGTCTTTCAAAAGAAACTTATAATATAACTCGGTTTAATAGGAAATCAATCCATGACCTACTTTTTCTGTAAGTATTACCTTTCTTTCTTCATTTATAGTTGTTCCACCTAAGTGACTGCTAAGTGCTGCCACATCCATAGGAATTGTGGTACTATCTGATTATTCAATGGGTTGTGTACAGGTAGGTACCTACTCTAATTTAAATGATCTTTGCCATGACCTTCTAAATATTCCTTTACTTATTTACATACAGGGTGCCCATTATGTATGGAATATAGTATATATGTTTAGGCAAATATCAATTTTATTTCCCATTCAATTGTTTTTATTTCAGAAAACAAATGATTTTTTTTTCTTTTCTATAACATGTTAGTGCCCTTATTCACGAAAATTTTTCAAAAAAATTTATTATAATCACATCAATAACATTAATCCATATATTTTACATCAAAATAAAACAAATGAACGTCACAAAACGAAATTAACAGTAAAATGGTTTTCATCGCAATGAATGTTCACCATTAAAAGCAAGGCAGTGGCATAATCTATTTAAAGCTTGAAATAAAAATTAATTTCTTCTACACGGGTGCTAACGTGTACTTACGTCATTGAAAAGAAAAAATAAATCTCTATGAAATGACCCTAATGAAAGTGTGCATTGCTATTTAAAAAAATTCAATTGTTTTTCGTTATTCATTTGTTTTCTGAAATAAAAACAATTGAATGCTGCCTTATTATGGGAAATAAAATGCTAAACAACTTTCATATAGACAAATTTTGTATACAGTCGATATTTACCAAAATATATACTATATACCATACATAATGAGCGCCCTGTATATCAAATTACATTTAAAGGTAAAGGAAAAATCCGTGCAGGCCGCGCGAATATTATGTACTCTTATCAGAGGTAGAACAATTTGTAATTCAACAATTTTTTTGTGTACTTAAATATACAGGGTGGAAATTTTATCTGGAACACTGAATATACGATATATCTTCAAAACTACAATTTTTGCAAGTTTTTTTTTATGGTATCCACAATTATAAAAAGTTTGCTACCAATCTAATTTGTGATTTGTGATCTTTGCATGGTCAAGGGGGGGCATATTTTTTTAATGGCAACCGTTAGAGCAGCATAGGAAACTTTTTGTACAGGGAGATTCACGTAGCCCATTCGTTAGAAGTTTTTAAACTTCCAGTTGAAATAGAAATTTAAAATTTGGTTCACAGCTATAATCAGGATTGAAATAAAATAACTTCACTGCATCTGCAAATACCGGAAGTTGGCGCTATCTTAGTTTTTGAAATATAAACGTACCATTTTCTATTTTTTCTAAATGCGCCATTTTATTCTGAATTCAACGCACTATCTGTCATGGTTTTTGGAATACGCCAATTTGTCTCTAAAAATGTGGAGTCCATTAAAAAAATTACATCTCTCGAAACCTTAAAGTCTAAGCAATTTTTTAGTGACCTCTGAAAGCCTTGAAAAATGTTCCAAGGCTGTTGCGATTTTTCAAAGTTAGCAATTAACCTTTTTATTAACAGTCTGTATGCCTATATCCGATAGCTCGTCCGGCTTATAGCATTTTTTGAAGGAAATACTCCTATTTTTTCATTAGGCGTGGTAGGCGAGATGGTTGTGGCGGGCTCTGTGACGAAATAAGCCCGAGATGGTTGTGGCGGGCTCTGTGACGAAATAAGCCCGCCAATCAGCTGGTAGAACCATTCAGATGCCATCACGACTTGGCAATATTGCAGGAGACTGTCCCAGGCGCTTGTCACTTGTCATTTACTTTTGCGTGGATGTATTAGGCTTCGCAGAAGGTTGCCGGCTCATCTTTACGTGATTGGTTGTAGGTTTGTGACGTATTTAGACTGAGGCGTTTCAAATTCTCACCAAAAACACCGCTTTTCAATAATTTATTTGGGGTTTATTTTACTCGTAAATAAAAATTGAGGATACATGGGTCTTTTTATTTTTAATGTACTTTTGTAGATCAGAAATGAAAAATTAAGGCGGGATATGCCCCTATTCTCACTAATGGAAATCATTATCTACATTGTGTTGTTTTCGATTTACTTATTTGTTATTTATGTAATAGAATAGTTGACAAAACATGCCGCGCTTGAAATAAATACACATCTCCAGAATGGGACAAATGGAAAATTTCTTTGATTAAATAAGAAACATGTGTTGATTTTGGAATGACTACTATTTTAACGAGACGTTTAAAAACTTCTGATTAACGAACGGGCTGTGTGAATCGCCCTGTATTACATAATAAAATTTAAGAGAACAATTCAAATTAAGGAAAATGTTAATTAATTTTATAATTTTACTATTTTGGCCCCCCTCATCTCTTATATAAAATTGAGCTTTTTCATACTGAAAACACGGTGTGCTTTTATTTATTTATTTATTGTCCCTCTTGTTCTAGACCATCAACAGGTTTACGCCCAATTTACAGTCTGCGCTTTTTTGGTTTTGGTAATATTTGGAAACATCAAATTAGGGCTAAGTGAATACGTAAACGACGGTACTGCATAGTGTGCTTATTTGTGTTCCTATGGTCACGGTTTGTGCGTCTTTTGTTTCAGAAATATATCAAAAAAATGGAATGGGGGAGGGGGCAAGTGGACGCCCCTTCGACTTTACCAAAAGTACTAACGGTCGGTGGAATAACTAATTAATGAATAAACAAATGGTATTACTAATCCATACACACTTGCAATTTTCTCACCAAAACACTATCGTTTATTAGACAATGAATACTTACTTACTCCAAAGTGTTTTGCCTGTGTTAAGGACGTCATAAAAGAAGTAAGGACGTTTGTGTTGAAGTGAGAGAAAATGGAATACTTGGTCGAACGCAAATACAGGGTAGTATAACAGTTTATACTGTCCGGAAGCAACCGAAAATTTGTCATCTAAAATTCTGTAAACAAGTGAAGTTTCCTGTAGCTGTCAGCGAATGTTGCTATGTCAGTTTTGGTGCGCCTATATCGCAAATCTTATGTATGACCATGGAGTATTGATGAAAACTTTAATTTAAGATTTTAAAAAATTTTTAATTATCGACCGCCTGCGTGCGGGGTATTATGTCCAAACAAGCTTTGTAAGTTTTTTTTGCTTCAGGGATTCTGTTGTAATTGTTTCATTGTGTTTCGGAATAAACTTTTGTGATTGCCAATTAATTAATTGTGTCTTTATTCGTCAGGTCCCGTAGAGCTCGGGTAATCGGAGTTCTACTGTACTCAAAATATAAAAATAAATACGCGTCAGCCAATGAAATCTACATTCTTTTTGGGCAAAGTCTAAAATCTGACACTATGAACAAACAATCAACTTACCAAACTGCTGAACATGTCCTTGAACGCATAGATCATAGAAGATCCATCCGCATATTTGATCTCGTTCAGTCGTCCGGCTCGATCGAATCCATACGTCTCGCTCAGTTCCCCCCATTTCCAGCTGGTCAGTCGACTAAAGCGGTCGTACTCGAGCTCGACTTCCGCGAATATTCCGTTGCGCGGTCCCCATTTAACGGGTCGCGAGGTACGATCGTACGTAACGTTCAATAGCTCGACTTTGTCGTCCATGAAGACCGAAACCGACGTAGACTCGCGATCGTACTCCAAACTGAGCAGGTTCTCACCGTTCACTCGAAGTTTGCGCCCCACTTGCGCTATTGTTTTCGGGGCGAGGTTCTTTCCTTTGCCGAGTTGAGTTTTCTTTAGGAAGTAGCGCCACTCGAATCGGTTTGATAGGTCTCCTCCGATTTCGGTGTGCTGCTTGGCCGGTACGGGATAGCTTTCACCTAGCAGAGGGTCAATCTCGGCCAAAATAGTGTACGGTACGGTATCTGTTACTACACTGTACGTCCAAGGCGCGGAGCTTGTCACACTTCCATCGGCCGAAAGTATAGTCTTATGCTCGGCCTCGCCCACTTTGGTCGAAACCGTCGACCCCTTAATTAAGATCGAAATGGGATCCTTGTTGTTTTGCTTTACCATAACCGTAGCTCCTTTGATGCTGAGATCGAACGAAAGGCCGATCACTTTACCCGTCGGCGTCACTGCCGACGTCAGTCTTCCAAATTCGTCGTAATTGTAAACGTAGCTTCTTCCGCTGCTGTCTAACTTAGTCTTGAGTAGACCAGTAGGTCCGTGATAGTCGAATGTCACATTGTAATTGTCGGGTGTTCCCAGCTCTTGCAACATTCTCATCCGCGACATTTTCAATCGGCATTTCTGCCCTTTGGTGTTTTCGATCGAGTTCACTTGACTCGAGTAGTCTCGTAATAAGAACACTTTGTTTCCGGCAGCGTCAGTCACTGTACTCAGCTTGCCATTGTTGGTGTTAACGTTATAAGTGAACAGGTAATTCGTTTCGCCGGTCAAAATGTTTTTAGTGGCAATGTGTTGGCCGAATCTGTTGAATATGTAGATTTCCTGGGTGGACGGGGAGAATATTTCGTATTCTCTGGCGGCGCTCGAGTCGGGTATGCTCGCCATCACTGAACGGATTCGATAGTTAGCCTGATCGCCGATGTGAACGATACCGTCTGGGCTTACGGCGACTGTGGATATGGTGTTGAATTTCGAATTCGAGGCTAAGTAGTGGTCGGCTTCGAAACAGTCACATCCGCGCTCGAGGCAGTTGCATTTTGATTCGGCGCCGGCGTACGGTGCAATTTTACCATCGGTACCGATAATGCGCACCCTGTTGATTCTCTGCGAATCACTTTCGGCTACGAATAAGTCACCGGTTGGACTGAACGCTATGCTTTGGGGCATGACTAGAGTCGCGTGAGTAGCCAGTTCCATATCGTATTCGGTGGTTGGTGAGGCGCAATGCAAGGGACGCCCCGCCACGACCTTAATGCGACCATCAGGCGCTAGTTGCAGAATCATGTGATCATCTATTATATGCAGTGAGTTGTCCAAGGGGTTGATGGACAGCTCCGTTGGCCAGCGCAGATGAACTTCTTCAATATTTAAAGTCCCCTCGCAAGGAATAGGTTTCCAATGCGACTTGTGCATGTGATTTCCAATTACCGTGGTGATGATCCCGTCTCTATCGACCATTCGGATGTTGGTACCGTCGGCGAAGTATAAAACATTGTCCGCCGAAACTGCCACGCCTTTGGGATAGGCCAATTTGGCATCGCGAGCTAACGCGCCGTCTCCGCAATGCGCCTCGTCGCCCGGTAAGCAACGTTCTCCTGAACCGACGACAATCTCCCAGTTACGATCTGGATCACTGAAATCGTTTATGTTTCTAACGCGGATAATTTGATGCGATTCCGGATCTGATATGTATAGAATTCCGTCAAGTGGACTTAGTGCCATGTGGTAGCGATATGAAACTCTTGTCGCACTGGAAAAAATAACTATTAAAGTTAGGTACATTACAATATGCTATATACGAGGATGTTCAATAGAAACACGTTTGATCTATACAGCCATGACCTGGTCGTCATGGCAACCGAATTCATTTGTTTAAATTGTTTGCTTAAGCGTCTGTCAAAACTTCGTCCTTACAGTCTTGACCTGTCTCCTTGCATTGCTCCATTATAGCAATCGCTAAAATAAGGACGGCGGTTCAAAACAGACGCTGAGGTAGAGAGACACGGTTGCCCATTGTTCATTACAATCAATTGTTACAGATCATACCTAATTTGTCTATTTTCATAAATGTCCGTCCAAAAAGGCAAAACGATTTTTTAATTACGTATATTGTAGCGAATATTCCAGAAATCTCTATCTATAGACATAAAGGCACCATGAAAGATTAGTCATTGGCGATAAGGAACGAAGGCGCATGTGAGGCAATCTTTCGTTCTAGAACGTTCTGAAGCGGCTTTGAGCACTTGAGAACATTCTAGAAAGAATGTTGTTTGCTATATATACAAATGGATTGTTTCGAGTCAGTTCCAACTTCGATGCGCTTGTGCCATGTGATAAATTGTAAATGATACATAATGATTACTATTATAAATTAATCCATTTTAAAGACTGTTATAAATTTATTGTTAGTTAGTTGTAAATAAATAAAACCACGTAATTAAATTTGCATTTTTAAAGATATCACTTTGTATTATACGTTGTTCGGAGCAAATAAATTCGTAACGAAAACTTCTGTAATACTGTGCAAACGTTTGGAACGGTGACTACAGCACAGTACACAAATGCCATAATGTGTCGGAAGAGTCCTAGCTATCTGACTATAGATATATTCATTTTGACATTTTATTAAGTGAAAAGGCTGTAACCGTATACAGGAATCGGAGAAAAACCAACTGGGACCTCCATAGAAAAAAACTGTCCCGCAGGAGTCAATAGCGCGGCGGTACTGGAGGCCATGAAATCAAACCTTCGCATGGCCATCAAAAGTGCCTCATAAGACCCAGGACCCATGAGCGCTTTGTGGCTGGCAGCATCACTCAAATGAAAACACAAAACAGAGATAGAGCCAGGCTACGTTGCCCACTTGCAAAGAATTAATTTAATTAATATTCTAAGGTGACGGTGCAAATAACAAATTATCAAATTCCATCAATAAGATCATGTTGAAGGCTACCACATTCCCTTTGTCGGTACCCACCTCCGACGTCCCGTTCACCAGCAATTCGTATTTTGGGTGGATTTTGCTAAAAACCCTCCACAAAGTAATACTCAATTTTAGGGGCACTTCTCATAGCTCCAGCGACACGTGGAAGACAGACCGCGTCACCGACCTCTTAAGAAACTTTTGGGTGCCCAAAGTCGACTATCCCTCAAAGGCGCGGGCCTTACAAAACAATAGGACCAAAACTGTAGAAGAAGATATAGGAAATAGGCCGTCCGATTTAGTAAGTTATTCATACTTGTTTCTGCACTACTATTTCATCCGAGCATGTGATTAAATCGATAAGAGTAATTTATTTCAGGAACTAACGAAATAACTGAGCAAAAATATGTACGGCAAAATTCCAAAAGTGTAAAAGAATTTCAGAATTCCAAAAAAAATTCTATCAGACTTTCAAAAGATTGGAAACTGCAAAATAATTCGATTGAATTCCAAAAACTTTCATAGATTTTCAAGGAATTTAATTGACTTCCAAAGAAACCAGTTATTCCATTTTTAAAGAGAACCGTTTATCTATCATTTTCGTAAAAAAAAGCTTTTTTTTTTGCAATAACCTGTTTTAACTTAACGGTTTGAACGATTTTAACAAATTTGGTATAGCTGAAAAGAGCATTCTTTGGGCAATAATAATCAACCAACATATAGTTAATTTAGTTGAATCCTTCTGCGTCAGGGGTTGTACGTTAGTACAACACGCTTCGGGTTGGCGCTCAGATGTCGCCAACCGCATCATGTAGCCCCGTCATTTATTTATTTATTTATTTATTATCCTTCTCTTGTTCTGGGTCCTCAACAGGCTTGCGCCCAATTACAGAGTGATCCGCATAATGCTATTTAGAGGTGCCTCTACAGAAGGTCTTAAGATGGGGCATGTACACTCCTTGTCTTCCTCCAAGCGTTTTTCTACAGACCCGCATTTGCTGCTAGCCAGCTAGCCAGCCGGCTCAAGTGAGATTAAAAGCTTCCAAATGAGTAAATGGGAAGATAATTGATAAATCAGACTCTTAAAATCAAGCCATTGAATCGATTAAAGGTAGATTTTTCACAAACTATACATAATATTTATGTATGGTTCTTTCCTTTTTAAATTCACATAATTTCCCTGATATTAAAAATGGAGTATTACCCAATAATCTACTGGAAAAACGTTGGGAAAAATATTACCATTTAATGATCTTGCCACATTTACTCGATTACGAGAAAAAAATTTAAGATCCTGTTGGGGACAACAACAATTGGGATTTCTTGAAAAAAAATTGTATAAAAATTAACGACCGTCCACCGCATTGCTTCCGAAAGATGAAGAATGTACCAGTAGAATTTATATCAAGAAACATTGTAGCGAATATTCCAGAAATCCCATGAAAGAAGAAGAATCTGCAATAAAGAGCGAAGACAGATCGCAATCATTCCGGGAAATACGACGTGCTTGTTCGAGAACATTCTAGAATACTCGGGAACCTTCGAGAAAGAGCGACGCTTGCTATATAAGCAAATGAAATTGCGTTTCGGTCAGTTCCAATTTCAACGCCGAAGTAAAGAATAGTTCGCGCTTATAATTACTGTTATAAATTAATCCATTTTAAAACTTATAAATTAATTAATTGTAAATATATAAATTACGTACTTAAATTTACGTTCCAATATTCGGCACTCGTTAATGCGTAGGTATGAACCTGTTAACTTATTCTTTCGCAATTCTGGAAAGTAAGTATAAAAAATCGATTAAGGAACAGATTGTGTGTAACAATAATCTAGAAGTATTTATGTTGGGAAAGAATTATCAACAATCAGTGTTAGAAAAAGCATTAATATTTTAAAGTTAAGGCACCCCCTCCCCCACCAATTCATGAATATCGGTTTATGGTTCCCCCATCCACCCTTGCACAACAGTTGTGTCTTAGGAATGCGCCCATTGAGATTTGGTTTGATTCGGATTCCTGGTAGTTCAATATTTCCATCGAAAAAAGGGAGTCATCTTTTACCTCCCTTACTATAACGTGCGGGTAGTAATAAATCAAAACTAGCCGCTAGTTTGCGATTGTAGTGATTTCAAATGTTGGCCTAAAATACGACTGTTGTAACATATTTACCTAAGTGATACAATCCTGTAAGCCTCCATTTTAAAGTGAGGAGAAACCATCACTGAATTGATGAATTGTTTCAGGCAAGCAATGCCCCCCTCTGTTGCCCCCTAATGCAACTAAAGTCAGAAAAACTTAATTTTTGTTGGAATTGCTTGTAGGAATTTTGTAAAAAGGTATTTTAAAGTACCTATCCTTTGATCCAAGATAAGACATAAGGTTACTTGTAAGCCTTTCACATTCCTTAACCAAAAATTGTAGCCTACCATCAACGACAGAAGACTTTACTTGGTCCTGTAAGTCGGGAACTTTCTGTTCTTCTTCGAGGGTGGAACCTTCCGTGACTTTATTTCCCTCGAAGAGATAAATCAGGCGTTTTCCTATTCAAATTCCCTTCCTGAAAAAAAGGTCTCGCCTAGTGTGAAAAGTTCTTGCCTTGAAGCTGCTCCTCCCCCTCCTGACCCTTCCTTAAGCGAAAAAGGCTTGGGGTTGGCGGGTTCTCAAATCCTTTCCTTCTTTTTCGAGCTGTTTTGCCAATTTAATTTTCCATGAGATTTCAGCTTCTGGCTTTTGCTTTCAGTTTATTTGGCGAGTTCCGCTCTCCACAGTGATTGACCTTTAGTAAAAATGCTGCGTATCACCCGGAGGAGACCGTAGGCCACGATTTGAATTTGAAACCCGATGGCATCCCCAAACTGGGACGACCTACGGTTTACTAGAGCGGAATTATGAGTCATATTTCCGCAGGTAACGACCTTCGCGACTACCAGCAGATCTCCGATTTGAGATCTAAATCCCTCCGCGAGGGCGTAACGCAAGAACGTCTCGTCGTGGAAGAGTAGGAAATGTTTTCTAGGCGCTTTAATAAATCTTTTTTACGTATTTTGGCCAATTCTCAAAAGGTAAACAGAGCCTGCACAACTAAAGGGAGTTATATAATTTTTACCTGCGAAACTGGTACCTACACCGAAGTAAGCTTTCTTTAAAATCAGTGGTGGTAGGTGGCTTTGTGCGGCATACTATGTGTAATACAAAGTGATATCGAGAAACGAACACTGAAGTAGGTATAATAACTTCCTATACTCACAGAAAGTGTAGTCATTTATAAATTTGTTTTCTGTTTTTTGAAGTGTCTTAAAAGCACAAAAAAAACAAAATTTGGGAACTGTTGGAGAATGGTGCACCCGCGCACAACGTCCAAATCGTGCGAGCCCATCGCACAAATTGTTCATTTCCAGGAAATTTGCCCGACAGCTCTTCTTGCACAATTCGGGCGTTGTGCGCAGGTGCACCATCTTGTTGAAACCAACAATTTCCGACTCTTGTTTTGTGTAGTATATCGTTGTACTCGTAGTCAAAAACGGTACTCAATACAGGGTGTACTTTTTTTATGGGTCATATAACCGTCGTATCTTCTATAACTCTATAACTAAGGTGATGTCAGCCTACCTTACAGTAAAATAGTGTAGAAAAAATAATAAATTGCTAATAGTAACAATTTGATGTATGAGTACCAATGGTAAGAAATTTTTTCTCAGTTTTGGTAGGGATCTAATACTTAGTCTAAGTGACTTACTTCAGTCTAACAACAGTTTGCACTGTTCCGTCCGTGAGAATTTTTCGAATCAAGTTAAAATCGCCAACAAAAATCGACCCATCCGGAGCTGTTGCTAAAGCAACCGGCGCTAACAGTCTTTGTTTGGAAGCAATTCCATCACAGTCGTTACATTCCAAAGGCCTTTGATGACCGTCGCCCATCGTTGTTATAATCACTCTGGGCTTATGTTTCAGGTAGATATTGGCACCATCCCCTTTCTGCAGAATACCTGAAAGCAAAAACATGGGGAGATGCTTCAAAAGTGCATTGCTTACCTTCGTGGAAGTTATATCGATGATGGATGTCCAAATTCCATCCGCCGACATCCGAAATACTCATGTCGTGGCCGCTTAATTTCGTCGTTTGTACGTCCCAAATCACATTTTTACAATCGCTATATTCGTACCCTACCTTAATCATCGCCGTTGTGACACCGTAAACTCGCTGCCGATAAACATTCAGCCGATTCCAAGCGTAGGTGAATTTGATAATGGGATCAGCTTCGAAGACTTTCTCAAATAGTATTCCCTCAATCGTAATACGTAAATGGATCAGGTTGAGTGTCGGCGGAATAACGTCGGGAGTTAGCTGTAGCTGTATGGTCGAAAGGTAGCCGGCCGTTCGCGAGCTGTGATAAACCAAATTTAATCCGGTGCCCGGAATTTGCAAGCTCTCTTGCACAACTTGAGATTCGGCCAAAATGGCGCTCTTATCCGGGCAGGCCCCTTGAAATCCGTGCTTCCACGTCGCCAGGACCACGGGTTTCATTGTTTCGTAATTGTGCGCGGAACACGGCTGAGGTATATTCACTATACCTTTGTCCTCTCCGATATTCATTATAACATCGTCGATTATTACGACTTCGTTCCACGGCACGAATACGATGTGCTTTTCGGGTCTAAAGGGTTGTCTTCCAAATTGAAGGGTGACCGCTCCTCCTCCGTTTACAAGAAGATCGAACCAACCGTCATCTCTGGTTAAGGTAAAGCCTTCCAATGGAGTATTCGTGCTAACCCTTACGCCCATCAGTCCTGTACCCATTTGAGTCGTAACTCGCCCTCTAATTACCGCCGACCGACTGCATAGAAAGCATACATTACAATACCGTAGAGACCGTTTCTAACGTGTGTTAAATGAGTACCTTATACAGGGTGCCCATTATGTATGTACTATCTTCGGTAAAATTATCGACATGCTAGTAACAAAAATTTCTCTTATGAAAGTTGTTTAACCATTTTATTTCCCGGCATTCAGTTGATTTTTATCCAGAAAAACAAATGAAGTAACGGAAAACAATTTGGAATTTCTTTTAGCTTTCCTTTGTCCGTATTTAATTTAAAACTCAAAACATTACTCGAAACTGGGCATTCCAGTATTTTCAAAATCCATTCGAAGGGAAATAAAGTAGAAACAACATTGAACATTTATTGCTTTGGATGGATTCCATTGAAATCCATCGCGTTTTACTGTGGAATCATTTAAAGGGTGGGGTGGGAAATATCTAGCAAGAGGATCTTTAAATCAAGATCCACGCGGAAAATTTTCTTCTGTGGTTAGAAACAGACGGGGGATACGCCCACAGTGCGCCAATTTAAAATTCATAGAACAAAATATGAACATTAGTTTCAAATGGCTTGTGTGGACCGGAAATTGGATTGCAGCGGAAGTTCTCGAGATTGGCAATTCAGGAAGCCCTATGACGAATCTGATGATTGTAACCTACAAATGAGCCCATCACGAATGCCGACAATATCCGATGACGGGTGGTGGAAGACCAAAGCTATTTGATCTTCAATATTGTTGATGAATTGCTCCATTTTTAATTAGTGTTGTTGCTAAAGTTAAGGGTAGTTGTATTTCACTAATTTTTATTAAGGAAATTAATTGGTCCTGATGATGGACGAAGCTCGTCCGAAATCGATCGCGACCAATTAATTTCTTAATAAAAATTAGTGAAATACAACTACGTTACTTATGATCTCCAACTCTGACACAAGGGAATCCATAAATAGAAATTTAGCGGCAACTTTAGAAACGTGCCCAGTGTACTATATGTTGCTGGTTACTTAATTTATAAAATGGACCTGAAGTTTAACTGTGACCTTTGCATCTAGTGTTGCCGCGAGACGAGACCAAGTCAAAGTCTCATCTCGCCCTGGTTCAGTCTCGTCTCGTCTCTCCATACTATCCAAAAATGGTGTAGAGCATATAAAAGGCACAACGAAGGCATGACAAATAATAATCTATCTGCTAATCACGAAACATAATTATGCGTATTTTAAGGATTTGCTTTACCATTCTGCAGCTAAAAAATATTAGCTTTCATAAAATGTATCTGGACGTAATGTAACTAGGTAGGAAAGTCTCACTGAACTGTTTGTTACTTAAATACTTAAAGATAATCTGTCCAAGTTATTTTGTAAAATCGTACTTGTATGGTCTTAACTGCCCGGTAAATTTGTATCTATACCTACAGTACCTGTATTTGGATATGTCAATTTAGCAAGAACACAAAGAAAAGAGTAAACTCATACTATAGTACCTATAGCATTTTAGCCCCAATATGGCGACCAGAACGAACTACCAATCAAGAACGAACTACCAATCAAAAACGAGATACCCGGTTGTAACCACTGTTCGAAATTGAGTCACTATACCTATATTTTTAAAAACATACCTTAGAGACAGAGTCCAACGTGTTTTTAAAAACATACCTTAGAGACAGAGTCCAACGTGTAGTGTATAATAATCATGTGTCAGGCGTGATTACTGTCACATCGGGTGTCCCGCAAGGTTCCACCCTGGGGCCCCTATTATTTTTACTATTTATTAATGACCTTACAGATACAATTACTTGCAACAAGCTCCTCTTTGCAGACGATTTAAAAATTTTTTGTTCAATTAATTCAGTGCAAGATTGCTTATTCCTCCAACAGCAACTTAATTTAGTTCTTCACTGGTGTTGTACTAATGAGTTGCCTCTGAATGTATCTAAATGTAAAGTGGTCTCGTATACAAAAAGAAATCAACCTATCGAGTTTAGTTATCTCCTTGACTCAATTAAGCTAGATCGCACAGATCTTGTCAAAGATCTAGGTATTTATTTTGACCATAAACTTACTTTTACGCATCATTATACCACTTTGTGTCGTTCTGCGATGCGTACCCTTGGATTCATTGTGCGCAATACAAGGTCTTTCACAGAATTGGATTCGCTGAAAACATTATACTTTGCACTTGTGCGTAGCAAACTCGAATTATACTGCTGTGTGATTTGGTTTCCTCGCCACAAAGTGCACATCAACATGATCCAATCTATCCAAAGACGGTTCTTAAAAATGCTGTATTTTACGGAGGAACGAGTTTATCCTGTTCGCGGGTTCAACCATGACCTCTTGCTATCTAAGTACAATTTTAGCTCCCTCGAAAGCAGGAGGAAAGTTGCCTGCCTTACTTTTCTGCATAACATTATTCACAATAAATTGGATGCACCTTATTTGTTGTCATCCATTAATTTTCATATTCCTTCATACAATACTCGTTTCAATGTCTCATTCTCTAGAACTACTCACCTCGCACAAATATTTTATACAAATCTCCTATTGTAAACGCATGTAAATTATTTGATTCAATTTGCCCGAATATTGACTTATTTCATTCCACATTACTCGAAATGGTTAGTTATATTACGTATTAGTTAATAATTTTTGTTTACCCCTTAGATTGCATTACATGTTTTGGTATATCTGTTTATTTAATTATTTTCTTTTATTGTTATTCATGGATTTTTGCGTAGGTACTACTAAGTTACACACTGTATAAGGTTAGAATTTCGTTTCATTTTCTTTATATTATTTTGTACTCTATACATATTAATCTGTTGTTGTCCTGTAATTGGAAAATGTATTTTTTTCTGTTGGACATTAAATATTATTATACCACCCTATCCATAGAAACAATTGGATTTAATGCCATAGACTTGTGAAAATACAAAGGGCTTTTAATATAAAGGAATCCGCGGGATCCTATTAAGTATTATAACCAAATCTTGTTTTTCCGTAGGTATAGACAATTACCATTATTTGAGTCAGGTAGACATATACCTACTGCTATTGATGATGGTACAGAGGTTTAATAAATCAATTGTCCGCCAATAAAATAAAATAAAGCTGTCGAAGGCTTCCTGGATTTAAGAAAAATTACACTTGTATATAACACCTATGGTATAATTATGTCCCAAATCAGTAAAGTCTGGAAGGATTTATGTAAACAATTGGAATTCGGGTTACTTCAATGGATTTTCTTGATTAAAATTTAAAAAAAAAACTTCGTGACTCTCGCCGAGACTGATGGTTAGTCCCGTCTTTGTCGAGACAAGACGAGACGAGACGAGACGAGACTTGGCGGCATCACTATTTACATCCAAAAATTATCAAAGAATAACTAATAAATAAACAAGAATTATTTACGTCATATAGATTATGCTTGCGATAGTAACATAAAATTTTTGAAACGTCCATCAGACGAATTTGCACTAACAATATATCAATTATTGGAACATTTTAATAAAGCGTTTTCGTTATATGAGAACGCTGTGTATAATTTTTAACAGCAGTTATTAAATATTATACAGTGCCATTTATTAAGACGCAGACATAGGGATTTATGCATAGAATTACCAACCACTTACTCTATGGATTTATGTGTATTGTTCTTCCCTATGTCTACTTTTAAATGACAAAATCTCTTCTGAAGGGCGCCTAATTTTATACAACCAAAATAACTTTTTAAAACAAATAAAGATCTGGCAGTCACATTAATTAATTTGAATATTTTCGCTTTGGCTTCCGTATTTTTATTTTCGTTCGTGTGCGATGTAATGTAACTGAAGAAGAAGTTGATAGAATCGATTGGTATAGTGCCGGAAACAGTTTAAGGAGCGTAAAAGATTTATTTTCTGTTAAGCCAAAGCAACAATACTCAAATTAATTAATTTGACAGCCAGATGTTTATTTGTTTTAAAAAGTGATTTTGGATGCATAAAATTAGGGGCCCTTCAGAAGAGATTTTGTCATTTAAAAGCAGACATAGGAAACAATACACATAAATCCATATGCCTACGTCTTAATAAATAGCACTGTATAAGGCATAGCGAATCCAGATAACTATTTTGAAATTATTCTTGTCGTTGGACACCCTATATGAGCCAAAACGTGAGTTAATCTGCAATTTTGTATGTAACAAAATAAATACGATTTGTTTCGTGAGCGTCATGAAACGTATCAAAAGACAATAAGGTTATTAAATTATTGACCTACCAGTGGCGTATTTACGAGGGGGGATGAAGAGGATATATCTCCCTCCCCCCAGAAGAATTGAGTTATCATCATAGCTATTAGGTATTTAGGTAATACTCCGCTATCCGCTCCGCCCACTTTAAAATAAAGGCAATAATAGGTATATATAGAGAGCAATTTTGGTTTTGGTTAAAGTCTAAAGTCACTAAAATCTAAATATTCTGTAGTATTCAGTATTCACTATTCAGTGAGTGATCAGTGTTAGCAGTCAACGATTTGGCTATTCGGCATCGATCGGCAATTCGCTACAATGATGCACAAAATAACAAATAGGTATCAGGTACTTAGTACTGCTACTGAGGGGGGGTACCTGCGTCCTGCCTTTCACGAAATGACGAAAATAAGAATTTTAAATTTTAAAAACAGGAATTTTTTTTGCCCATAACTTTTGATTGAGACGTCTAATCGAAAAAGTACGAATCGTTTTGGATTCTACGCATCCAAATTAACAAGAAAAAGTTTTTTCCCGAGAAATTTTGGTGCAGTCGATTTTTGGGAAAAAAGGAAGGTAATAACTGCCTTTTTTTTGCCCAGAAAAAAAATTGCCTCAGATCGACCCGGAAAAAAATTTTCTTATAGAATGTGGCCTGTAGAATCCATAATTCCAAACAGTTCCAAGATCGGACTACTAGATCAAAAGTTACAGCCCTTTGAATTTTTTGTCGAAATTGGTTTTTTGCCCATAACTTTTGATGGAGACGTCTAATCGAAAAAGTACGAATCGTTTTGGATTCTACGCACCCAAATTAATAAGAAAAAGTTTTTTCCCGAGAAATTTTGGTGCAATCGATTTTTGGTAAAAAAGGAAGGTAATAACTGCCTTTTTTTTTGCCCAGAAAAAAAATTGCCTCAGATCGACGGGAAAAAAATATTTTCTTATAGAATGTGGCCTGTAGAATCCATAATTTCAAACAGTTCCAAGATCGGACTACTAGATCAAAAGTTACAACCCTTTGAATTTTTTGTCGAAATTGGTTTTTTCCCCATAAATATACCTATTATTCAAAGTTTTCGTGACTAATTAAAGCAAAAGCAATAAAGGGGCCTGTCAGCAGTAAGAAATAAAATACCGTTCTAATCTAATATTTTTCGCCTGTTTAACCCCCCCCCCCCCCCCCAGAATACATTTCTACGTACGCCACTGTGACCTACTTGGTATATATGGGTGGAAAAGAAAAAGTGCACCCTGTACACCGCGACTAACTATTTTGAAATTGTATCTAGAGTTTGTAGATTTTAAAAAATAATTGATGTATCAAATTTGAAACAATTATCCCAGAACATAAGAGAGGCAACGCAAAATACGAGAAAAATTGAAACCCTGTATAACGAAAATGACGCCCTTTACACCACGCACATATTTGCATTTTTTTCTTACTTTCACCCCCTGAAATATCTGCATGACAATAATTACCACCCTGTATTTTTAAAAACATGCTTGTCAAAAATTCCCATTAGAGAGGCGCAAATTTTGTGCACGCTTACGTGTAACTTTTGCCTTGAGTCGGCCCTGCTACCTATGCTCAAAGCCGAGCAATCGCATCCTCGCGTTTTTCGGTGAGAGATGCACATCGAACGACGATCATTCATAACTCTCGGAACCAACTAACTCGTGGCGACGTATAAGTTTCGAAACTAGCAGTGGACGCATTCCATATTACATACGTTGCGCCTCTACCCTAATCCTTTACTCAACGCTGCAAGGCAGTGGCATAATCTCACAAAAAGCTTGAAATACAAATGCTAACGTGTTAGGTCATTGAAAAGAGAAAAAAATTTCTATCAAATGAGCTTAATGAAAGTGACACACATAGCGTACAATTTTTAGGTGTTACTATCGACGCACATTTAAAATGGGATCACCAAGTTAATACAGTGGCTCAAAAACTAGCCAAAAATATATATATCTTAAAAGTGTTGCAACATGAGGTACTTATCTAGTAAGGTACTGCAATCTGTTTATTTTGCTCTCTGTCATTCTGTAATGTCTTATTCTGTACTTGCATGGGGTCACGCAGCAGATAGTCATAGGGTATTTAGTCTACAGAGAAGAGCGGTAAGAATTCTAGGTCATGTCGGATACAGAGATAACTGTAGAGATTTGTTTAAAAAATTCGAAATCCTTACTTTTCCGTCACTATATATTTTAGAATGCGTTCTATATGTACATACCAGGAAAGACCAGTACTTACAACATAGAGATCTACACTCTCATGACACCCGATCAAAAAATAAGTTGTACACAAACCAATACCGACTAACAAGAACCCTAAACAGTCATTGTCGGCAATCTATTAATTATTATAATCATCTTCTCGACAAAATAACAACTTTGAAGTATGATAACTTCAAACGTACAGTAAAGAAGTGGCTAATCGGAAAAGCATTCTTCTCTACCAGAGAATTTTTAGAGTCTAAATGTTTTGTTTAAGTGTGTTATATCTGATTGTTATCTCTTGCTTTTATTGTGACGTGTGTAAATACTTTATGTATATTCAACACAAATAAAAAATATGAATATGAATATGAATATGTGCGTTGATTTAAAAAAAAAAATTCAATTGTTTTTCGTTATTCATTTGTTCATATAGAAAACATTGTAAACAGTCGATATTTATCTAGATATATACTATATTCCTCAGATTTGTTAATCTGAGCTACATTCCATACATAATGGGCACCCTGTATAATCAAATATTGTTTAATTTAAAAAGAATTGGCTTACATAGTTCTACTAGCAAAAATGAATTACAATTATACCTAAGAACGATATGACGTAGAGTACACAGAAAATGCGATCAATGGTGAGCGCATGTTTATTGATGTTGTGTGTTGTACATATACCACTACTTATGTTCGATCATGCCGTTTATGCAAAAGACAAAATTAAGCAAAATAATAAGTCACAAACACAAGTGGATAAAACAAAGTGAAACAGGCATGAGCAAGCGTCAACCTATCTAAATGACTAAACTCCATTACCGAAAACTGCACTAGCCTTACCTTGTATTGAAGTGATTCCAAAATACGCTGAGCAGCAAGAATAAGAAAAGTTGCAATGTTAAAAGTGTGATCCGAGATTTTTTTTGTTCAAATTGAGACTTGTGGATTGAACTTTTCACAAAAACAAAATAACACTTAACACAAAGAGGTGATTGTATGAAATTGAACAGCAAAAATGGGAAAGTGTGACGTAGGGCACAACAATGCTGGTACTATAAATGTTCGACATATAAACGTTAGTACACCAAAAACCATTAAAAAAGATTAGCAAAATAAAATTCAGGCACTTTCCACATACCTTTCGTTAAATGTCTCCTGGCGGGCGTAATTCTGTAAGCTGCCCTCGTCGATCAAAAATTTCATACGCTCAAAGAACGAGGCCGTAATCGCCGGCGGTTGTTTGCGCAGAAGAATATCTATCGGTTTCGGGGCAGACACACACAACTGTGAGGTTCGACAAAGATGGTTCGAGCAACACTCGGGATCTTCGCAGTCGACTAATCCATCTGAAAAGGGCAAGCCATGGTGTAGTGAGGAAAATAAGGCGAACGTTACCTTTGTCATTATCGCGGCCGTCGCTGCAGTTCTGTTCGAGAAGCACGCTACAATCCTTTCCGTCCCAGCCGCTATCACAGCGGCACTCCCACGAATTCTCAGCGTTAAACCTGCACTGTCCGTGAGACGAGCAAGTGTTAGGGCAACCCTCGAGAGTGCAATGCTTTCCGTTCCATCCGGTCACGCATAAACAAGTTCCGTTCTTGCACTGACCGTGCTCGTTACACCGCGCATCGCATTGTTTCAAATTGCAGTAGTCGCCTGTCCACCCCGGCTCACACTGGCACGTGTCTGAGATGCAACGACCGTGAGAACCACAGTCTAAATCGCACAGTTCTGCAAAGAAACCCAATCACATGCTTGGAAAATGAATTTAATTTACCTTTTGAGCAGTCGTCACCCGACCATCGAGATTCACAGGTACAAGTCTGTGTTTCTAAGTCAAACGTTCCGTGCCCGGAACAGTCGGGCAGACACTGTAATGCCTCTTTGTCGGTCTCTCCGCAGTCTAAGCCTTTCCATCCTTTTTTACAGAAGCAGGTCCCTTCTATACAGAAGCCGTGCCCTGAGCATGTCGGATGAGGACAGTCGACTAATAAACAAAAGATGATGATTAGGTACTCATGCCGCCCAAGTCGATTATAAAGTGATAATTAGTAAAGTGCATGCATATTGTTAATTAGACAAGTTTCCTCACCCTCTTCACAAAATTTCCCTTTATAACCACGCACGCATGCGCATTTTCCATTAACACAGTGACCATGCCCATTGCAATCGGGCACTTCGCATTCATCATGTCTCAAGGAGCATTCCTTGCCTTTCCATCCTGGATTACATTGACATTCACCGTTAATATACTCCCCTCGCTGGCTGCACAGAACGGGGCATACACCTGATAACGAGAGTTTTAGTCATGCTAAGCGTTAGTGTGCCAATCGCATCAGGCGTGCAAAGTTAAGACTTACTTTCGCTACAGTCATCGCCACCGAAGCCGGGATTACATTGGCAGTGCCCCATTAAACATTCGCCCTTTCCGCTACACCCATTCGGACAATTGTGGGTCATATCGTCGGCAACTGTGGCAATGAACGCGATCTCTTGAACGTCACCGTCGTCATTGTACAAAGACAAAAACCAGTGCCCCTGCTCCATATAATGCGTGACCTCCTTACGCACCGACGGCTGAAGAAATTATAGCTTTAGTGCAAAAAGTGGAGAGTGCACAATAATCGCACTCACATGTGACGCTCTGGTCGTGCGAGCTTTAAATCCGCTCAAAACCTCCAATATGTGATACTGAGTGTGCGTCGGTAACGCATTTCTTCGGGCGTAAACGCCTATACTGGCACCACGCGGAATGTTATAATCGAATTTAACGTACGCGGCTTCCGACTGATAAAACTGCATGTTCCAGTAACTATAAGGTAAAATCTCTTTTGATAAACGCTGACCTAACGATATTTGAGAAAACGTGGTGCCGTCCGGTGGGAAGGACTGAGCCGGAAATGTTCGTCCACCTAAAGAAGAAGGGAATATACATTAGTAATATTAAATTAAGCAGAAGCTAGGACGATTGTTAAGAAATGCGGCTAATAAAGCGATTCGCAATTTACAAGAGTAATGTAATAGCGATGATTATACCTGCAAAGCGTTTATTTATAACACATGGGATTAAGTACGTTAACCTAATCTCAACCTCGCACTCAGGAACTACGTTGGCTTATAGAATTCAAATTTTCTCGTATTGCCTTCGGACTGTTAAATGACATCTTATACTCTCAGAGTGTACTTACAATCATGATTCAACTTTCTGATTGGTCAAAGAAAAAAATAAATTAGATTTACCAAAAGAGGGTGGTAACAGCAGAAAAATAAACTTCTTCATTGAAAAAGAGTAACATATAATTTGATTCATATTGCACTAACCTGAAACCGCCTAACAGAATGCAGTAACTCAGTGCATAGGTACCTATGCTAAGATTCCACGTAAGGATACATTTTTTTAGCAATCTTGATATGAAAACAAACACATTGCAAATGGGTTGCCTAAAAAAGATTACCCAAATTCTCTAGTTCTATTTCTATCTCATGGAGAGAGCGCATGCGCACCCTCTTACAACAATTCGTACACCACGACCAGCTGTTACGCTGCATCCTTCTCTTTCACACGGAACTAAGTAACGCACGACAGAGAAATATGTGTATTATTCCCTGTGAAAGAGGGCGCAACGTAACAGCTGCCCGTGGTGTAAGCATCGATGTAACAGAGTGCGCATGCGCTCTTTCCATGTCATTAGAAGCCGATAGAAATATTTTAATTAAGCGTAGTCTCGATTTAATTTTTTTAGGCAACCCATTTGCAATAATGGGTGCTTACATATTAAGATTCCTAAAAAATGTATCTCATTCATTCATTCATTCAGTAAACAAATAAGTGATGGTTGACCTCATGTGGGATCTTGTGTTCAAGGAGTATCCATAGTACTGTATTATCATAGCCTGCCATCTCCTAGTGCCAGTAAAAACTAAAAGTTGTCACATAAAAGTTAAAAGTTCAAACTTGTATTATCAGAAGTGGGATATTAA
This sequence comes from Photinus pyralis, assembly GCF_008802855.1. NCBI lineage: Eukaryota > Metazoa > Arthropoda > Insecta > Coleoptera > Lampyridae > Photinus > Photinus pyralis. The sequence continues at coordinate 44,178,512 of NW_022170511.1, forward strand.
AAAAAAACCGTTATCGTTAGTGTAGTGCACAACAAAGATCGACATGGCATAAGAGTTATCAGCGGAACCTCTTCAAACGCTTTCGGGGATGATTGTTGCCGCTATCCGTGATTCTACAATCCGGAACTCTTTCATACAGCGAGATACAATCAAGATTGACCATCAAATTTGGCGCCATTTGAAACAAGTGCGCAGAAAGCATAAAATTCTGCGACATTCACCAGATGGCAGGAGGTTCAGACAAGGAGCATGAATGAAGGAACATTATCTCCTCAACCCAGACCACCATAATTCCCGATGCCACCGTATCGTGCTGCTAACGGAACAACTGGGTATATCGGACTACTTCACGCGATTTACTTGTGCACTTGGCTTGAGTAAGGTACCAGACGGTGAACATTGACGCATCTACATGGGCATCGAACTACAGGAGCCTTTGAAAATCCTAGTGAGTCCTAACAATCCGGAAACTCTCTCATACAGAGAGATCCAATCAAGATTGACCAATCATTTTGACGCCATTCGAAACAAATATGCAGAAAGAAAAAAATTCCGCGACATTTACTAGTAGATGGCATGAGAATCGATCGGTTGATGCAAAAGGACCAACATACTGCGAGTAGGGTAATTTTTTACACCGCATGTCGACCGAACAGCTACGGAAAGGCCTTGAATCGAAGGGAATGTGTTTACAAGATCATCTCTCGAAAACCGCCGGGTACGAGATTGCGTACGCACTTGAAGCCACCCGTAACATCGCAGACGAAAGGAGTCGCAACAAATCCTTACTTGACCAATCGAATTGCTTATGAAAAGCAGTGAGTAAAAATGCCATAAGGTTTATAAACCGACGGCAAAGGTTTGGCCGACCAAAATTCACAGACGACCAATATACAGTCGTCGAGTTACATGCGCTGTGTGTGGCGAGAACCATCACTGGCACCAGTGTAAGTTTCTGGATGCAGAATGTCTGAAGTGTGGTAAGAACATATTGCCATGGACTGCAGGTCTAAACCAAAGCAACGAAGGGCGCACCAGCTTACCGAAGAACAGAGTCTAAACCCAAGCAACGAAGGGCGCACCAGCTTACCGAAGAACAGAGTCGAACTTATCAGATCCCAGTCTATGGGGAAGAATTTTATACATGCCACCATAGATGCAACACAGTCAAGATGAACACCAGTGCTCCTTGCACATGATGAGCAAGCAGAGATTAGGCCATCGCATCAATTGCATCGGTAAGATTTTTCCGTACCACCTCCAGGATGAATCTCGACCTTTCCATCGTCGATGATGCATTCGAAGCGCTTCTTGGGTGAGAGTAGATCTCACAGTTTGTGCAACCACGGTCAATCCACAAACTGACCAACCTGTCCCCAAACCAGCAGAAAGAGCTCGGTGTCATCCTCAATTGCTACGACGTTTTCAGTGGCTCACCTGCAAAAATTCAGCGGAAAGATGGCACCACGCTCATCTTTTCGAAAGCAGGCGATGTTCCTGTAGCCCTGTGAGCAGCTTACAATAAGGAAATCGACGCCATCGGGATTCTACAAGAAGGTAGCCTACTCCGAGTAGGCGTAAACAACAGTACATATTATCATAAAGAAGAAAGAAAAATTAAGAATCACGAGCAGCTATTAATCTCAATCCACGGGTAAATTCAGCCACGCCTTGACGCTTAATACCCCAACATGTAGTCTAATTTGCCCAACCCGTGCCATATATCGTGCAGCCAACATTCCCGCTTTCTGGCAGCGCCGAATGGAAATGGTGATGTAGGACCTCTCCAATGTTGTAAGTTTATTCGACGAAATTATAGCATTTGCCAACGGTTTTGGAAAACTGATGCAGACTCGAACCCGCAACACTGGAGCGTTTCCGCCAACGTGGTCTTAAGATCAACCAAGCGAAGTGTGAGTCCATCTTGGAATTCCTGGGTCATAAAATCGACGCAAATGGCGTTCACAAGCAGATGCCTATTCAGACCTGTACTAGATGCGCCCAAGTCAAAGTCACCAGAAGAACTCCAGTTATTTTTGGGTAAGGCCACCTACATCTCTAACCTTTCAAAGACTGACCGGCCACTTAGGGATATTTGTTACTGAAAGATCCATTCGTTGGGACACCAGAGGACGACAACGCCTATGAAGATATTAAAAAATGCTCTAATCTCACCAAAGATACTCACACAACAGATGCCATCAAAACAGGACTGGGAGCAGTGCTTTCGCATCAACTCAGCAACGGGTAAGAACGACCGATTGCATATGCTAGGCGCCATTTTACGTTGATCACGGATCACAAACCTTTGACGCGATTCTGCATCACGAAAAGTCGCTTCCAGTCCGGTGGGCATTAGTCGCGCTTCAACTAAGACGTCATCTTCAAGGCGTCAAAACAAAACGTAAATGCCGATTACTGTTCCAGAGTACCCCTTTTTATCCTCCACCAACCAGAACCAAAGCTCAACTTCGCCAGAAAGTGAAGAGGTGCAGGACGATTTTGACATATTCGCAGTTAACCGGCAGCTTCCGATCACATCTGAAATCATCGCACTCGAAACCAGAAGGATCCTCACCTCGCCAGAATCATCCAACTCCAACATCCAACGGAGGGACAAGATCTTTCCCGGCACAAATTCAAGGCACCTGAGGTAAAATAAAACTGCCTAATATTGGGCATCGAGTGGTAGTTCCACCGCAACGAATCGGAATTGTCAAAATGGCACGTTCTTTTGTGTTATTTGGCGAGGCATCGACATGGACAATCGCCGAGAGGTTCAAGATCTTCCTAAAAAGCAGTGGCGTGAAATACCACAAACGGACAGCACCGTATCATCCATCCACCAATAGACAAGCAGGGCGCTATGTTCAAACGGTTCAAGACACTCTATACCTATGCTATGGGAACTACGAAAGGAACCGGTTAGCCAATTCCTATGCTAATTCCGTAAGGCGCCACACTACCACCACTGGACAGCCTCCAAAGCGCAACGGTTCTTGGGATGCGAACTCCGAACGCGTCTCAACCTGGCAGGACCCGATAACATTCACACCACAGTCTCGGAAAAACGATGGACATTTCGGACTCTTGAAGCTGATCAAACTTTTGATCCAACGGGAATACCTTCGATATCAAACCGCGAATACCTTGGAAACCGTACTCTCAGACCGGACCTCTCGAAAAGTAATTCCCACTCAATTATTGAGTAACTTTACCCACGCCCACAAAATGGCAGAACATTTTTAAAATAATAATAATAATAATAATAAATGACTTCAATAGACAATTTCTATACAGGGCCTGTCTAAATGGCGGAATTCAGACAGGGATATCATCCGTGTCTGCTCTTCCACTCAACCTTGGGGATACATAATTTTTATTGGTTAGTGACTTTCTTTCCACCAATCCCGAGCTAGTCTTAATGTCGTTAATCATTGATCTAAGCCCTAAGGGACTGTAACGTTACGCAGTTATTAAAAAGTAGGTAATTTTGAGCCCTTACCCAAACTCCTTGACGCGACAGACGATTAGAGACAATTAACAGAACAAAAGAAGCATTGATAATGACCATGTCATCATCAGATTGATTCCAATAATCAAAATGAAAACTAATATTAGTAATATTTGTCTAGAAGGCTGTTCCAGAACCTTGACTTTGGATGCGGTCAGCGGACAACAGCGACAAATCATAAGTAAGCTCGAGTAGTAATGGGAGGAGGGTTAGCATAATTGTTTCAAATATCAATAAAGACCTATTTTGAGCTCCGGTACTAGCTCTAGCAGATTGGCTGTTTAAATTTGGTTCATTTTGTATGAGAGATTACGTAAAAAAAAAAGGGGGAGTGTAAGGTATCAAGACTGATGTTTAGAATATGTAAAACGATATGTCGTGCACATCCATTGGTTTTCCATATCATATGACTGTATTATAGTGAAACTTATGCAAAGGAGTACCGTTTTTTTGATTACAAAGACTTCATCGCTACAATTAGTAGATTCTCAACGAATAATCGCATCACAAACTACCACTACCTACTAAGAAAGGACAATAAGTGCGTTGGTCATGCATGACATTAAGTTAGAATAGTGCAATGAAATACTAAACTCGGTTAGTTGGCGCAAGCACATTTAAAACGACACAACCCTACCTTCAAGTATAAGAATGGTAGGAAGACAAGGTAACTTCATACTACTAACATCGGAAGAAACGGTTTCGGTGCTAGTCACTTCCGGCGTGGTATCCGTATACGTGGTAGCGTCTTCCGTGCTACTCGTAGTGTTCTCTACGTCTAGCACGTCGGTATCGGTCTCATTCTCTGCAAAAACGTTGTCATCATCTAAACACGGACAAGAGCATCTACATTGACCGCCCCAATGCGGGTGTGGTTCTTCTTTATTAATCGCAACACTCGCGTTGTTAGTTTGCGGCTCGTTCTCTTTGGGTTTTTGCATTAAACTAGCCGGCTCTAATTGCGGATGGAGATTAATTTCGGGATACTTATCACCAACTGTCGGTATGGATAGCGATAACACATAGAAAGGTTGGCTCGCACCGGACTGGGCACCGATCGATACATTAATGAAAAGATTAGAAGTGTTTAGTGATGGTAGTTGAAGCACATTTGTATTAGGGATAGGGTTAGTACCAGCATGCATCCCAGTATCAACGGTCTTGTTGTGTACAGATTTCGCTTGTTCGCCCAGTTTGACGATTTCAATTTCTTCATCGCCATAGGAATATACGGGATAGTCGTGTTGCATTAGATCTAAGTCGGCTATTTCAGATTGGAAACTCCGTTCTGTAGTTTCAGTCGTAATTTCAATCGAATTAATGTCAGTGGTGGTTTCTGAAGGAGCTTCTGTTACCGTGGTAGTTTCTTCGGTACTACCATCAACGCTAAGATTTTCAAGCGATAAACTGGTGGATTTAACGTCATGCAAAGGTGCAATTGTGTTCGATGGGTCAAAACTAGCATGCGTACTACTAACGTGCCCGTTAACACTTATGTTATTATTATTGTGTGATACATTGTGTAAGAACACAGAGGCATGCGGAGTATTATCACTATTTCTGCGTTTCCTAGAGAAGATGAAAAGATGATTACCTCCAGACATGGGTCGAGGTTTGCTAGACGTTGAGAGATTTGTTTCGGATGTCGTCGTTTTCGACGTGGGAACTTCCGAATTTTCGCCTACTAAAACTGTACACGTTTTTGTCGTCTGATATGACCAGTTTAATAAACTCGAAGCTGCAAGTAAAGAATTAAGCGGTTATCGCCGACCAGATCTCACTTTCTTACCCGAAACGTACGTTAACGCTGCGATCAAAACAATCGAAAGAACTACAAAAAATATCGCCGTGCACTTCCAGCTGCATTTAGACGCGAGCCCTTTTTGAAAATGGAATCGACTCGCCGGCGGAAAATGGCTGGAGTTGGGGCGGCGTAAATTATTGCGGACGGGTAGGACTGGTACTGGGGTCCCGTATGGAAGACCACATCTATCAGAGTTCTTCATATCTTTCGAAGGACTACTGCACGATGAATTTGATTTATAATCCATTGTTGGATTCTTTGAATGATCTGGAAAAAAATGGTGGGTGTTAAATTGGTACATTGTTACGAAGGTACACTATTAACATTCTGAGACGAGACGAGATGTGTATCATTACAACCGATTGTTGTTTTTTAATAGCTTACCTTTTTACATGTATATTATCTGATCAAATTTCTTTGTGGCACCTACATATGTTATTTCGTGTATGCGTAGGTAGTGAATCCGATAATGATCCTAAACTATACTGTTGCTCTATGTTAAACTTCAGCGGAAAAGGCGTAAAGGGTTTCAATGAAATTTTTATCTTCTCAATTATGGCTTGCTTAAATAGGCGTGGGTTTTCGAAACTGTAGCTCACTGTCTAGATAGAAAAGAGAAGAGGCAATGTGTCTTAAAATGATATTCATTAATTATCCCTATGCCTTTTGGAGCAGTGGGAAAAGAAAAATTGCCTACACTCAATCATACGTTGGTCACCGTTGATAGAATTAGAAACTATCCCTTTTGTTGAACAGTCCCCCAAAATTCAAATCCAAAAAGGGCGGTGGTTACTAACAACTAGTATTTTCAATTCCATAGTTAGGTTAGTTGTTTTTCTATCACGTTCTTTTTAGCTTCCCAACATGAGCTGGGGTAGCTCACCGTTTTTTGGACATGTCAAAATTCTATCAAATGTCGACGTTTTACAAAGCAACGTTCAAGGAATATTTTTTTCCGTCTGTATGTACAACCATCGATAATCGATAATCGAAAACTTACTGCCATTTAGGCAACGAACCATGCGTTATCTAAAATGGCAACGTTGAAGCGTAAGTTTTCCGGCAGGGATTCGTGTGGGAAGAAACGCAGTGCACACATCCCATACGAATCCCCGCCATTTTAGATCGTGTATGGTTGTTTACAAAGTGGCAGTAAGCTTCCGATTATCATTTCTTTCGTCGGTGATCATACGTACGTATGTTGTCAATTTTCCGAGGTAACGGCTCGACGGATTCGGTTCAAATTTTGGATACGTATATTAGGCATAAGGAAATGGAAAAGACCGGGCCGGATTTTAGAAAAAAAATTTTGGATCGGTGCAACGGCATCGAATTTTTTTTTTTCAAAAAGCAACCTAAAATTTTCAAATGACCTTATTTTTCTGTGAACCTACAACGTACAAAAATTGTGCCAGATTTTATTACACAAAAACTGAGAAAAGAAATGTCAAAGTTAAAAAACAAATTAAAGTTTTTTCGTCAAAACTAAATTAATTCTAATTAGGAATTACAATTATTAATTATATCAACATATTAAAATCAAAAACAAACTACAAACTACAAACCATTGAATCACAATTGATACAAAACTCTACAGGAGAACATTTAAGAAAACGAATTGAATTGTGTTTGCAACACGAAGGCGCTCATTTTGAGCATGTGTTGAAGAAGAGAGGGTTTTAAAATAATTTGATCTTGTCTTCATATAATTTGTGTTTTCCAATTAGTTGATAACTTTGTTGGCTTTTTATTAATTAATTATTTAGATTAGAATCAAGTAGGTATATTAAAGAATCCTTTCCATGATTTGTTTAAAATTCGATTGTCACAAAAATCATGGCCGACTACTAAAAACAAAATCCGAAAAAAAATGGTATTGATTCAATTCAGAAACTATTAAAGATAGCTATAGGAACATGTAAAATATTGCGATTTTGATTCTCTATCTAATGCAATAGTAAGAAAATGGTCATTTCATTAAAAAAACTGAGTTTTTAGTCTGAAATTTCTTAAATTTGGATATCCATAGCGGTCGTATGGAACCTAACTTTTTTTAAATACACATCTTTCTCTATGCACTGTTAAAAATGCGTTACGATAACTACAACCGTTATCAAGTAATCAATCATCAAGGTACCGTCCACATTCGCCATTTTTTTAAAATCAAAATAACTTAAAAACCATAAATTGTAGATATCGATATGTGGGTATCAAAAGAACTGAAATTTCACGTAGAATCCAAAAATGCAATAAAATATTTCCCAGCATGAGCTAGGGTAGCTCCTAGCTCACCGTTTTTTTGGACATGTCAAAATTCCATCAAATGTCGACGTTTTACAAAGCAACTTTCAACTTTCAAGAAATTAGGCAACTAACCATACGTTATTTAAAATGGCAACGTTGAAGTGCAAGTTTTCCGGCAGGGATTCGAATCCCCGCCATTTTAGATCGTGTATGGTTGGTTGCCTAAGTATAAAAATTGTGCCAGGTTTTATTACAGAAAAATTGAGAAAAGAAATGTCAAAGTTAAAAAACAAATTAAAGTTTTTTCGCCAAAACTAAATTAATTCTAATTAGGAATTACAATTATTAATTATATTACCATATTAAAATCAAAAACAAACTACAAACCATTGAATAAAGTGATACAAAACTCTACAGGAAAACGTTTAAGAAAAAGGAATGAATTGTATTTGAAACACGAATGCGCTCATTTTGAGCATGTGTTGAAGAGGAGAGAGTGTTTTAATAGTATATTGAAAGACAAGTGTTACAATGCGACCTATTGTAATACGACAATCTTGTGGCACGAGTGGCGACGCGAAGCGTAGCCACGAGTGTCCGCAAGATAGGAGTATTACAATAAAGCATTGTAACACGCGTTTTTCATACTATTTTTTCTATTTCGGTGCTTTAATTTAATTAAAAAAATCATTATCAGAAACTATAGGGAACATTAGAACTAACATGTTTTATGTTGGGAACACTTTTTATGCAGTTAAGTTTTAGGTTGCCAGCGTAGTAAGACTGGCATTTTGAAGTTCAAACATGGAAGTACCCAACGAAGTACCTAACTTGTACTAACTAGTAACTGCCAACTTAAGAGATGAGTTACCAAAAAAAAACGACTATAATCACTGTCTTCATTGTGACACCGAAATAGAAAAAATAATTTGATCTTGTCTTCATATAATTTGTGTTTTCCAATTAGTTGATAACTTTGTTGGCTTTTTATTAATTAATTATTTAGATTAGAATCAAGTAGGTATATTAAAGAATCCTTTTCCATGATTTGTTTAAAATTCGATTGTCACAAAAATCATGGCCGACTACTAAAAACAAAATCCAAAAAAAATGGTATCAATTCAATTCAGAAACTATAATAGATAGCTATAGGAACGTGTAATATTAAAATATTGCAATTTTGATTCCGTATCTAATGCAATAGTAAGAAAATGGTCATTTCATTAAAAAAACTAAGTTTTTAGTCTTTGAAATTTCTTAAATTTAGATATCCATAGCGGTCGTATGGAACCTAACTTTTTTTAAATACACATCTTTCTCTATGCACTGTTAAAAATGCGTTACCATAACTACAACCGTTTTCAAGTAATCAATCCATTTTTTTTAAAAATCAAAATAACTTAAAAACCATAAATTGTAGATATCGATATGTGGGTATCAAAAGAACTGAAATTTCACGTAGAATCCAAAAATGCAATAAAATATTTCAGGAAGTGCGACCATTTTGAACATATTTTACATCGATTCGGCCTTCAGAGTAACGCCTAAGTACAGATTTTCAAAAACCTACCTATTTCACTTTCGCAGAAATGTTAAATTCTCTGAAGCTTCCAAAAAAACACCCTGTATTGCATTTTCTATGTAGGTAAATGAATGTAATTTGTAAGAAATTTGTAAATACAGGGTGTTTCATTTATTTATAGTAAAAAAATTCAAGGGCAAATCGAGAAAAGCAAAATATAAGATACGTGATTCACGATTTGGTCCCTGGATCTTTAGTTTTCTGTATCATCAAATGGTGGAATTTTGACAATCGTTTGACTTGGGCATCCCTATTGGATAACTATTTCAAATTTGAGCTAAATACCTTTGAAATTGCAGGAGCTATAAAGAAAAAAGTGAACAAATGTTGAAATTTCAACACCCTGTACTCACAAAAAAATAAACCAAAGAATTGCCTCCATCAGCTTGTTTGTACAGGACACTTAGAAACACCTAAGTATATTTTATTGCGTTTTCACAGACTATCCCACATAACATTGAATATTTCTGTAATATACCAGGGAGGGACATTCAAAAAGGTATATTTGAGCATGTATTAAATATACCTAGATGCGAATGGGAATACCTCAGATATTCTGAGAATAAACTTAAAAGAATATTCTTTTGTATATGACGTATGTAAGGGTACGAATTGTGAACATAAACTTGAAAGAACGGTATCCATTTTTTCTCGATATTCTTAGAACATGGTTTACACCCACTACTCTACATATGAAATTTGGAAGTATGAAATATGAATATTTACAGGACATTCATAAAGTTATTAGAATAGGTATGTAGTACACAATACAATCCACAAGACCATGCCATGAGTACCTACAGGTAAGGCGCATTAGGAACTAAACTCTTATAATAAGAACGGAACATAATATTCCTGGAGATGATATACACTATGAAATATCGTACTAAATGGAAATGTTTGTAGTGGCGACATCTAAATAAACTAAGATCTGTAAACTGCATATTAGTCACTTTATTACATTACATTACAAGTGCATAATTGACCTATAATAAAAATAATTTTTAATTCAAAACCAATGTCTAACGAACTAGTTACCTAAAAGAGACATTTTGTGTCGTATATTTGACATGTGGTTATGACACAACGAATATTCCCCGTAGATCCAGGGAATTTTGTAACAGAATATCCAATACCGAAAAATCATGGAATATAATTAATAGTGTGTTCTCAGTTAATAGTGTATTTTCAGTATATGTATATATGCCAGTAGAACGTTCTATGGATATTTGGAATATTCACATACCTTCTTTCTAGCATGTTAAAAGGAATATTGTAAGATTATCCAATCTTATCTGGGATGTATTGCCGTTGTCGAGAAAATTAGTTCTAAGAGAAACAATTGCAGAATATTTTCTTAAAAAAAGAACACACACGACGCGAATTTCGTGACTTGGGGCTTTAATCACTTTTTAAAAGATCGCAGAGGGAAAATTTGTTGAGTCCTGTAGCAAGAAAAAGATGCACAAAACAATAGAAGGAATCCAAAACAAAGCAACTCTCAATTATGTACCTACCAATAAAAACTTGACCAGAATTAATAAACGTTTAAAATATAACATCGAAATTACATTAAATTGTGTACGAGGTGAACAAAAATGTTCTTATGGGCGCAATTTGGTGTTTAGTTATAAAACGGCAACAAACTAATATGACTTTTGGCAGGATGTAAGACTGTTAAATATTTGCGTTGAGCTAGGAAGCTACTCTGTCAATAATTTGGCATACTGGTTTTATTGGTGATGATTAATGGAGCATAATCGAAACACTCAAAAAATTTACGGGAATTCATGCTTGGATTAAGTAAGGTAATTGTTAATTAAAGAAATGGAAATCAGGTTTTTTTACAGAACGAAAGCGTAGTAAATTTTAATTATCCTAGGTAAATTCGCCCACAGAAAATTCCCCCCGCGAAACGTTCCGAGAATTCGCCATGAAAATGCCACTGCATAATACATATAGGGATTTCCTATCGAGAATATGGATAACGTAATGAACGACATTCACCTTCTCCCATACGTAGTGAAATGTGATTAGTCCAGGTGAGTTGGTTGTTCATAACATTACCTAAAAAAATTGGGATACATCGGGCATTTTACGTAGCATTTGGACGGATATTATTTTCGTCAAAGTGGAGACTCACTGTTTTTTCCATGATTAATTTTAAACGACTTCTGGCTTACTAGTCATTTAATTCGTCTTCTACTTGGGTGAGCCTTTGAATGTTATCTAAGCTCAGCTATAGTGGTGTCATCCACGAAGGAATAAAATTCGGCAGGTCGTTTATTTACAGTAGAAATATTAAAGGACCTAACACCGATCCTTGTGGAACGCCCTTATTGACACAGTCAGAAATCTACAATGCAGGTATATATCGAGAATAAGCTAAACGTCGACGGATGCGCTGGTTACCATTGGGTCAGCCAATGGGATACTCAGTGGCGGATTTACAAATTTGCCACCAGAAGGATATTCCATTTTGGGCGCCTCGATTGACTAACTGAAATTCGGTAAAAATTAATATCATTTATTCTAACAGTGAAATTGCAACTTTGATTTGTGTTGTATCGTCTTCATTAAAACAGATTTTCCCTTATTAGCATGATTATTGTGAACTAGGCCCTAGGGGATCGTTGTGTCAGTTTCTAGATTATTTTTACAATCCACGATTTAGTGAAAATTACACGAGAAATTATTTTTGGGTAACTTCTGAGCTAAAAAAGCTCAATCACGTACCGATTGTAAGATGCAGTAAGGTATGCTTTAAAAATTCTTGCACCAATAGGAACACAGCTTACACAAAACTACTAAATTGTAATATTGGATGGCTATGGGAATATTTTAAAAATTCGTGATTTTCAAGTATGTTTTACAGAGCGTTTAGTAATCCTTCATATACAGAAACTTTTTAGTTGGTGTAGGTGGGGCCTAGGACGTTAATGCGGGCGAGTTTTCTCTTATGTCATTCTGGTTTCCACTTTCTACCCTAGAAACGATTTTGACCATATTTCGATATCATCTTTTGTTTTTGAAGTATAGCTTATTATGTTTTTAAATTGGGACTCTACACCATGGTCCCTTAAACTTTTATCTTTAGAGCGGGGTTACATGTAAATTAGTAGTCTGATTTGCGTCACAGAATCGCACAAATGAACACTAGTCGCAACATGCCCCATGTAGTGGCTTTACCCACAACGGTAACGATTCTACGTCACTAGTTTTAGTGTAACTAGTGACGAATAGTGAAATGGTTGACTTAAAAAACCTACGTAGAGAATAAACAAAGTAAAAGTTTGCTTACTTAACGTATTTGTCGGTATATATACATTGCCAGACGGCGTGCGCACCAAACAAGATGGTTCGAAATCCTCATTGGGCGCAGACGGCTGTGAGGCTAAACGCCCATTAAGTCTATTCATGGTTGGATTTCTTGGTGGTACATCGGGAGGTCTCGGAGTGGTGTCCAGAAGACAACCTGCAAATAATAAATTCATTAAGTTACAAAGAAATGAATGAATCAGACCTTACTAAGAAAAATTAAGAATTTTTATTGTACGACATTATGCTAATCGGCACATTTTCAGAAATATACCCAACATAGCATTTCTTAAAATAATTAATAAAAAGGTGTCCGTCATTCATGTAATTACAGAAAATGATAATTTCTATTGTTTAAAAATGAGAATGGTGTATCTATTTCATTTTTGCAGTAAGTACCTAGCAAATTGGTAGTGAAGCTGTGACTATTAGATATAACGTAAGCATTGGTTTTTTATTTGATATCTTGTTGTCATGTAACAAAATGAGTTCAGAAAATACTAGCAGTCCCGTTTTTTCCCGTACTCCGTTTTCGTGGGAATTTCGGGAAGCCTCCTGGTTTTTTTCCTGTTCCCGTTCCCGTTTGAAGTGTGAAAAGTGTTTTACTACACCAGAAACCTTCGTGGGCATACGTAATTGATACGTTTGACTGTCTAATTTTTCGACGGTTATACAGCCGTAGTAGATCTCTCTTTGGAGCCATCGTAGTTTTTACGTTACACACGTTTCATTATCATTACCAATTTCCGGACGAAGAATGTTGCATTATCCCTGTGAAGGAACATTTTGGCAGTACTAAGAGGATCGCTTTCCTGTAAAATTAATTTTGTAATTTCGACTGTATTCACTAAATCTGTGCTAGTTAAAATGTTGTAACCAGTAAAGAAAATTTCCTGATCAGTAAGAACGTTAAAACAACTCCCAACGTTTCGCTATTTTCGAAATTTTACCCGGACTTTACAATTTCAAGAAGATTTTAAGACCGCAACCTTTCTCAACATTCAATCCAGCTGATTCCGTCGACCAATGTAAATTTCAAGAAATTGCTACTGGAAACGTTTGGAAAAAAGAGTTAGACTAGGAGAGATTTAATTGAGTTAAGCTTAAGGAGAACATTTGTAAGGATTGAGTTTGATTTTATCAATATAGATACAGTGGGTTCCTTCTCAGCAGCATATGATATCCGTTCTTACCCTTGTTCTACTCACACTGTTTTTGTTGCTCCATGATACACTCACCATGGTGGAGGAATCTCAATAATCAACATTACACTAAATTTCTAGATCTTAAGTTGGCGGAAACCGACATCTTGAAAAGGATGAAACGCGAACTAACAGCCCCCGATGGGGGATGGGGTTACGTGATCGTTGCGGCAATTGCCATCACTAATGTACATCTTTGGATACAAATGTGGGACGACTAACTGCCGATTTATAACCGTAGGGAGTGTCCGCGCTGCCGGTCGTCACCTTTGGAATTGTTTACGGAGAATTTCTGAAAAGCGTAGGGGACGAGATTGCAAATTCGGCACTCGCCAGCGGCATATGTTTCGCCACGCAGTGGATTTCAGGTAGCGAACTCTGGCGGCTTTGATAATTTAACTCCCAATTTTTAGGGCTGGCAGCGAATCTGCTCTTGAGAAGGATCTCCTATCGCACAACGGGAGTGCTTGGTGCCCTCCTGACGTTCACCGGTACGTTTGGTATCAGCTTTGTAACCAGTTTCGAGCAGTTCGTGTTTTGCTTCTCCATTATGCTGCGTTAGTATATTCCGCGGTCGGTTGCGGACCATGATGCTTTGGTTATTTTAGCGATGGGCTGCGGGTTAACGTTAGCGGCAATGCTGACGGCGTTCAATCTTTACTTTGACAAGAAAAGGACGGTCGCCTATAATTTGGGGAGTGCCGTCACGATACCCATAACAGTTCTGTTTCCATCACTGGGCTCGTTCCTTGTGCAGCGTTTCGGATTTCGAGGAGCCAATGTTATTCACGCCGCTATAATGCTCCACTGCTTACCGGCGATGTTATGTCTACATCCCATAGAATGGCACGTCGATAAACAGAAGGTAAACGAGCGAAATGGTGCCCAATATTCCGGCTTTATAGTTCAGTGGTAGAGCGTTGGGCTATAAATCCAGAGGTCGGGTGTTCGAACCTGGGTTGAGGTGAACTTTTAATCTGTGGCAGAGATGGGAATTACCTTAGACCAGTTTCGCGGCTACTCAGAATTAGGTTTTCCTAATTCGTAAGGTAAATGCCGGAGTAGTATAGAACAACCTAAGACCTTCTGCAGAGGTACCTCTAAAAAAAGTCTGTTGAGGGCTCAGAACAAGAGAGGGATAATAAATAAATAAATAAATAAAAATAACATTTTAGGTGGCCCCAGAAGCCGGAAAGTTTCTCTTAGGAGACGTGGAAAGGAAACGAAAATTTTGGTAAGTTTTCGATGGAAGAATAATTTGTGTACGGATCACTTTAGGGAAGGCCTCGGTTTGGGGTTATTCACAGATCCCACCTACGTTAATATTGTGTTGGGAATCTCACTGTGTCTGTCATCGGATTTTTTCTTCATGACTACCTTACCATCACTTTTAGCAAATTTTAAAGTGACAATAGAAGACACGACCATTCTGATGACCGCGTTTTTTACGGCGGATATAGTTGGAAGACTTTGCCTTTTCGGGGTTACTGCCTGCACGGAAGTCAAAAATCGCCTGTTGCTCATGATAGGCGCCATACTCATAGCTTGTGCACGTACTGGTAGGTATTTATCAAAGGTTCCTTCGGGTAATCAACGTGATTAGGTTTTATATTAAACCACCCCTTCTGGCCGATGGTCGCCTGCACGACCGTAATGGGTTTGCTCCGATGCTCGCTGAAAGCAACTTATCCATTGATATTCGCAGAGTTGTATTCAACTAAATTTGCTGGTGCATTCTCCTTATTTATGGTCAGTTGTGGGGTTGTGTCAATTTCGACTGGATGTTTGATTGGTGAGTATTGACCATTTGAATCACAATAATCCTCCATTTCAGGCGTACTCAAAAATGCGACCCAAAGTAACGAAATGGTGGGACATTTTTTAACGGCCATGCAACTATTTTGTCCACTTTCGTGGGTAATAGAAATTTTTGTTAAAAAAATAAAGTGTTAATGAGATACATAGTTTAATTTTACTGATCCCCTTATTACAAAGTTAACAACTTGCCGCATTAATTATTAAAAATGAGGAGGGGGAGGGGTCGTGCTTCATCTGCTCGTGTCAGGATACCAGTACCAAGGCACGGATTTAATAATAAAAATTAGTGAAGATGAAGCTCATCTTGGCTGCGTTGTTTAATTAGAATGAAGCATTGTTTCTTAATGGGTTTCGGAAACCTTTCCTCTTAATTAATGTTATTAGGTTACAATTGCAAGTCAGCATGAGATCACGCATATATCGTATAGAGCGAATTCGGCTGAATTTCAGTGGAAAAGCTCAACCTCTCTCTTATGGGCTTTTGTGAATATGATAATTCCCGTTGGCACAATTAAAAACATGGCGGACTTAATTACTACACGTGATATAAAATAGAGGCGGTACTAAATAATACCAAATAGAGCGTTTGAGCAAGCAAGGCGACCAGTTGGTCCATAAAAAAAATTTGGAATAACTCGTGTCTTGGTCAGGGGAAAGTCAATCGGCCTAAAACAACTCTATTGATTGTGCGAGTAGATTATTTGACTCTAGAATGAGCTCTTCTTAACACTCAGGCCAGGTAAGTACGCGAGAACGGAAGAATTTTGTCACTATATTTATGTACATCCCGATTGGGCTGCGAAAAATGATCGATAATTACCGACATATCGATTCTTTTCGCAACCCTAAGCAATGAGGTACGGAAACATGAAGAACTGATGAAACGGATAGCAAAACTGGAAATGGAAATGAAAGAAAGGAATAGTATAACGAAAAAATTAGTAAAGATGCGAAAAGGAAAAGAGAGAAAGCACGGAGGAATGGCTAAAACAAAACCTACAAGTAAAGGCAAAAGTAAAAGAGACGAGAACAATGAAAGTAGGTCATAATCGCGGAATAAACATGGGAAAAGAAGAGAGAAATATGAGGGGCAAGTTCACGCATGAGAGAAATTAGAGACGTGGCGTAGATAAAAAGAGGAAACAGCAAGAAACTAAGATGATATAGGAAATTACAGGTAGGATGTGAACAAAACACATAGAGCAGTGAGAGGAAGAGAGCAGGAGAGGAAAAGGCGGGGTTTGGAGGAAGAAATGAACAGTGAAAATAGAGGGAGGGGGAAGAGGACAGAAACAAACAACACAAGAAAGGCGCAAAATGAAATAAAAATGGAGAGGATCAACATGAAAACGTAAAAACTATCAATTCTGGGAGTTTGTAAGGTTATGATGTCGTGGGGATGGTTCAATCATCGATAGAAGAAGAGGAAGGCATACAGGAAAGAAGAGTGGAAGTGGAGGGGAAGAAACTAAAGCTTTTCAGGGATATTTCTAGGAAAATCTCTGGAGAGGTTTTTTAGCGCATTTTTTAAGAATTAACTCTTACATGCGACAACCAACTGGTTTTAGAATTTGCATACGCATGCCTTTAGTGGTTCCAAGTAAAATTTTCGAAAATGGGGGGGGGGGGGTTAAACTCACGTTGTACCCTTCATGGTATTCTAATAAAAGGTCTCACCGAAATATGAATTGGTTTGTATAAACTATAACTTTCCTGCGCGACTCCTTTCCGAGATCAGTAGGTGACCGGGGGGAGAAGGGAGAGGGTAGATATTAATTTTATCTTTCAACTACCGCCCTACTTTCTGACTCCTTATCAAAAGAGGGGATTTGGGGGGAAGGGGGACTGGTCTTATTCATCATGGTAATGAAAGGTCACGACGAAAGGAATTAATTTCTACCAACCATAGCCTCCTACATTCCTTATCGTGATCGGGTATAAATAATTCCTTATATCTCAAAGACAGATGGTCGGAGGATGGTACTCACAAAGGGCGATTGGAACGTCTGGAGGAAATATATCTATTGGTGATGTCTTCCCATTAATCGTCTAACAAGCAACCATTTACTACGCTATTTTCGGTTTAAAAAATGCGCTTAATCTGCACAAGAGTTGTGCATAATTTATACTTGCTTTCATTTCTAGGAAGATCTTTCAGGATTTTTTTAAATTCAGTTTTAGAGCCGGATTGCACAGTATGATCGTTAGAAGTCTTTGAGATTCATAAATACTCCTCAAGAGTCTTAAGGCGTTCTATGTCTATCAAAGGCTGGAGATTTTCGAAGATCTTTAAAAACACAACCCTTAAACGTTGTTACAGTTCTTTAAAATTCTTAAAGATTCTTCTCTAAAAGCTCTCAAAGGTTTCCTAAAGGGACGAGACAATAGAAGATTGTGAGAGGCTCTTGAAGACTATTTTTCAAATGCTCTCGAAGTCTCTTAAAAATCTTTGGAAGACGTTATAGACCCTACGAGGATTTTGGGAGCCTTTAGTGACTCTTAAGAGCTTTTAAAGACTTTAAAGATAATTAAGTGCACTTAAGGCTCGTAAACTGAAAGAAAAAGTGTTGTCTACAAACGTGAATAGTGGAAATTGCTCCTCTAAAGAAATTACTAGTTTTCACCAACCAATAACGGTGGATTAAACCCGAATTAAGGAGGAGGATTTACTGGACGAAATCAAAACCGGAATACAAGGGTTTCTGGAAGAGGTGGATGTATATTTTGCCAGTAGGCAGGGGTTTTTCTCCAGACTTTCTAGTCGACGATACGATGCGGTTAATCCCGTTTACCTTTACTTGAATCGGGATTTACTAATAATAGAATAAACAATCAACGTGTTGGAACTGTGAACGCTTAGGGCACCATCGAACTAAATGTCCAGAACCGCGGCGGTTTTTTTGCTACAAGTGTGGAGCTACGGGCGTTACTGTACGTTTGTGTAGATTATGTTCGGGAAAAGGACGCAGAGATTGTTTTACTGCAACATGTGGGCCAACATTTGAGAGCTTATGGAAGTCCACATTTTCTGGAATATTGGATTCAGGCGCTTCGAGATTTACGTTTGCGTTTTATTACCTACGTCATGTGTTATTGCTGATGGTAGCACCATCACTTCGATAGGTTAGGCGACGATACTCATTACTCTGAAAAACCAAACTGTAGTAGGTACTTCGAGTACGGATTTCGTATTGGGCATCGATCTCTGGGATCATATGGGTATTGTACCTAATATTTCTGATAATTGCTGCCATTTTACTTCTGATCTGACCGTGAAGTCAATTGCTCCCATTGTGAAAAGACCTTTGCTGAGTGTCGAAGAACGGCACGCTTTACAGGTTCTTAATTTCAATATTGTTGTGTATTTCGAAGTTTATGTAAAACTCTTTTTTCTTAAACATTCTTCTTATGAAAGATTGAAGATTTTTCGATTGACAGGACTTCGTAAGATTAATTACTATGCACAAAGACACAGTAATTTTGTTGTTAGGGGTCCAATTTTCTTGTGCACGTTTAATAGTGATCTCATAGCTCGGTTCATCTCATTCCTTTCAATGAGCGCTTAGATAAACTTGTAAATGAGCAGAAAATAGGGAGAAATTGTATACACGTCACCCCTGAGCGTTTGACACCTTGAAAAATCCACGATATTTGTTTATAAATTAGAGGGGTGACATAATCCGCGGCCATTGTTGAAAGTGTTGCTTATGCACAAAGACGCGACCATTTTTATAGGGCCACGAAAACCACAATCGCAATCCCTAATACCGCTTTATTCCCCCTTGTAGAAAAAGAAGCTTCCCTCCGAAGATTAATTCCCAAGGGACTCCTCTAGATAGTATATAATAGTATCCTGGATTTGGAAAGATTTACACCATTTAAATTTTTAAAATTTCAAATTGAAATCGATCCGAAGCGAGGGTCCTCACATTAATTACGACAAAACTTATTTTGTTCGTCATTCCCCTCCGGTTCTTTTCAAGTCTTTTAAAGACGGCGTCTGAGGAAAAAATGTATGCATCCGCAGCAGTTCTTTTATAGGTGTATCAAAGGGATGAGTAATAACCTTGTTTGTATGCAGGAGGCGTAGGTAAAATTGAAAAAAATACGCAAACAAACGCCGTATGTTCCTTTCCCATCAACGGACGTATTCAAGCCACTCTGCTGCAGGCAAATAAGTCTCTCGTTTCTTCGTCGTTAATTCCTAATGGCGTTTTTTTTTCGATCGCCGTAAAAGCGAATATGCAATAATTTCGAACCTGCATGTACAAATTCAATCTGTTAGGGAAATTGCATGATGAGATTTGACTAGTGCGTGACTGAGGCGTAGGGGCCGCGTCCTTCCGGTGTATTTGGGGGAATAAACTAAATGTACGTCATCGTAAATCACGCTCAATATCCTACAATAAAGATTGGTATGTAAATTTTTACATTCGACGTTCGTTATAAACTTAAATATTTGTTTGAACCGTAAATTTTTATCGTTTAGCATTTCGCAGAGCGACAGAGATTTCGCCGCTTAAGCCCACTCCGCACGAACAGCGTCGTGCAAAAGAGCAAGATACGATTTAATCAGAAGGTGGCTTATGTAACGTGCTGTACGTTACTATAGCCGTTTGGTATCGTCTAAAAGGGAGTGTCTTTAGTGGCATCTAAAGATGGCCGGAAGAGTGTGCTGATATATGTAACGGAGGTTTGATAACGTGTTCGTTCGCTTGATAACCATCCCAGTGATCGAGTGAGAAATATTGCGGAAGTGCGGACCGCTATTTGGGACATCACGCAACGGCGTACTATACGCAACCACAAGGGTTGTTTTCAATTGAAAAGGGTAGTATGTCTTAAAGGAAACACGCTGACTTTATTATTATGGAAATTCTACCACGTCACCGCTATTGTAAGAACAAAATTGATGAAGTTTCTGGTTTAAACGATGTAGAAGTAATTGAGGCCAATTTTATTGTTCATAAAATGTTTTCCTTCCGACCGAAATTAATAACCTTCTCCAATTTTTTATCTAAACAATTCAATCGGAAACGAAGGACGACTTGCCTCATATCGGAATACTTTAATGAGGTGCCTAATTAATAAGAGAACGAGTGAGCAAGAATAATGTAATTTCTAATCCTATTCTATTACGAACATACTACACTTTAATCTAATTACATTAATTGACTTATTTAGCCCTACGTACGTGACTATCCACATAAACACCTATTCAGATAAATCTCCTTAGCGTGCTGTGTAAACCACTAAGGTGTTACTTATCCTTAAGTTTCACTAAATCAAAGGTATCAAAAAGGTGCAAAAAAGCAATTGGTACTGGTACACCCCATACACGTTTAAACATGTGTATTTTGCACGCGTTAAACATTAAAATTGCAGTTTAAGATCATTTACCAGTCACAAAAAAATCGAATTGTACAAATTGACTAAAAAATAATCAGCAAACACAAGCAATGCTGTCAGGTGTACTAATTGACAACGATAACACAGATGCATGTCGTAAAAAAATGATGAAATTATTTAATTCTTTACAGTATACAAGTCTTTGATGACTTTTAAAACAATGAAGTGATCCGATAGTTAGTGTCCGGGTTACATCATTCGTTACGCAAATTCTAATTGAGAGACTATCCCCTTAAAAGTAACTCACAGGCTCTCCCTTGAAAAATGGCTCCCTCCAAGAAAAATTGAAAACTGGATCGCTTTTAAACCCCAAACCCTGCACACGCTTGTTTGTAAGCAAAATGCCACTTTAAATACGATTTACGCGTCTCTGATTTTTAACGAAGATCGTTTGAAGACGGAGAATTTGTTTGTGCCACCATCTCTTGGAATTGAGGTCAGGATTATAATACAGGTAAAGTAAGATTAAATATGACAATTTGGCTCTCACTTTCCTCTCTCTAATTTTCTTAGTTGCCCAAGTAAAAATACGAAACAGAACCAAAGCAAATGTCGCTGGCTGTATTTCATTCCCTCGCAACCTCGCAGCTAGCCGCCTCCGTTACAAAAAATTGCTCTACTGAAAATCGTATGTGATTCTTCGTATTAAAGCGCCAATTTAGACCATAGTATATCAATTTACGTTTCTTTGGCAGTTTCTGGAACTCATATTTGAGTTTTTGCAATTTTTAGGCGTCAATTCTATTTTTGACGGGTATCAACTTCCCTCCCCTTAGTTTTGTTGCAATAAATTTAGATCATCCCACGAAATCAAAGTGTTTTATCATTTTTTTCCAACGGAATTTATGGGGAAATAAAGATTTTTCTCTACCAACTCAATCTCGACCTTAATCAAAGAGAGATGGCATACTATTCATTTTATCTCCATGAAATCAAAATATTTTGTGATTTTTGTGTGGAATTTTGCAAATAAATGAAGATTTTGATCTACCAGCTCGAGGTTTGAAAGCGAATTTTTCCATCCGAAAATCAATATTAAAATATGCAGCTGCAAACATAAGCAACAACACGATGTTGTACTTCCTAGTAGGTAGTAATTTGTTAAGAAATGAGGAGCGGAAGTGAGAGAAAGGAAGAAGGACGAATCAGACGACCGACACGTAGATTTTTGGTGGTCATTTTTGGTCGTCAGCCGTCATCAAGCTTGTTTTTGAAAGACAGTCAGTCTTAGTGATAATAAAGTTGCTGTTGAAGGAAGTTTGAATGTTGCATTATAAGATTTAAGTAGTTGTGAATAGTCAGTTTCGAGTTAAGTTAAGCGGTTCATCACGTGTTCAAAAAAGTTGTTCTACCTGTAAAGTTTACTACCACCAAAAAAACCACACTACGTCTAAATTTATCAAAGCTAGTGGTGTTTCAATTACGATTAAAGCGAAAGTAAAGAAATGAAGTTATAGAAGCATCGCAGTTGATCAGATTTTAGGGATTATTAACTTTAAGACCCTGAGTGCCTATTTTTCTTCAGCTTTATTGATTGATTTGTGTCGAATAAATTTGTTTCATTTGTACATAATTAGCTTTGTGTTTAATCGAGCCCAAATGCCGACCTAGATATTAGATCTCATGTCAAATTTTCTATTCGTGCCCAGGATTACGGCAGGAGTAATTAAAAGTTTGTTAAATAATTCTTTGCAGTAGTGGGAGTGATCAAGCCTACTGAGTGTCTCAAATCGATTGAATTAATGAAAATTCCACCCTCCTGGAAAAGCATTTTTCGGACAATTTCCAAAACAGTTCAAATTTGTTTTTGAGGTGAAAGGAATATATAAAATACAGACCGAAACCACCCCTGTGGGTATCCAAGCAACCCCCTTACGAATTCTAAATGACATGTGGGGGCCACATCCAAATGCGGTACCCCACAGACCACTTAAAATCCTTGAGGGGGTTGCTGTGACACCCAAAGGGATGGCGTTTCGGAGTGTTTTTTTGTATATTTCTTCCCCCTCAAAAACAAATTTGAACTGGTTTGGAAAGCCTCCAAAAAATGCCAAATTTGTCCTTCTCCAAATGCCATGGAGTCCCAGTATAAAATCTCAATAAGAAAATGGTTGTCCATTTCAATTTCCAAAATGCGCGACGCCAACCTTTCGACATTTTTTCGAAAAATCTCCAAAAACTCCTTGATTAATGATTCAAAACGGACGTGACTAGGTAAAAATCGCACTTACGGACAAAATAAATTATCGAGAAGCCAAATACTGCTGATCGGTGATCGGTGATCGCTTTTAATAAGAGAAAACCCCCCGAAAAGCGCCGGTCAAAAAGAGGAGAAATGAATCGCGAGAGAAACCACTTTTGCAAGATTGATTTATGACTCTTTCCGCGTACGAAAAACCCCGAGCATAAAATGATTTTGCTCTCGAAATTTATAAGACTTATCAAAGAAATGTATAAAACGCCGGCGGTGGTTTAGGAGAGAGAGTCTGCGAGTTTTTAATTTAAGCCGGTGGCTGCACTTCGCGATGATTTCAACTTAAAACTTTCCCAAGAAAAAGAAATTGTGCATGGCGTAAGATTTTAACGGGCTTACGTTGGTGGTTTTATTACGTATCTATCCTCGCGAAAGATGTGTTTATGCGGGAGAGAAAAAAAAGGGGTAGCGCGCCAGTAACAATCCGGTTCGTTAAAATGTGGAAAACAGGGCGGCTTTTTTTTTAATGAGGCGATTGATCTATCTTTAATGCCGTTTATTATTATCTGTTCTGGCAGTTATTCAGTTATCTTCGCGTCCAATTGGTAGGAACACGAAAATGGTGTAATTAAAATTTATGCGAGCGCCCGATTTGTATCGAATTTTCCCCATTCTATTACTGTGAAACATTCAAAAATCAGAGGAGCAATTCTGCTGCTGACAATGTAGTTACTGACGCAAGGTAAGTGACAGCAAAATACATTTTCAATTTGCTACTTTTTCTAAAAACAAGACATAATTTCGTTCATATAAAAGCGACTCGATGGACATAAATCACGTATTTTCCTTTCGCCTGCGAAAAGGAGAAAAACCCGGAAAAGCGTAGCGCTTGTGCGTGCTTTCGGAAAGTCGTCAGTAGGTGGGTTTTAGTTTTGTTTGTCTTAGCAATAATTGCTGATGTTGCAATCAAGTCGAAACGCGAAAGGCATTCATTAAACAATAAACTAAATACTTATACTAAACTTTCGGGTTAGCAAACATTGCATTTAATCAAGATTATACGGGAGTCCCGCAGGAATTCGGGGGGATAATACAAAATCAATCGCAGCTTGCTTAGTCCTCTCTTTTTTTAAATGTTAGCTAATTTACTAAAGCCAACACGTGACCGCCGACGGGTACCAACTGACTTTATAACTAAATGGCCACACATCGCCCCGACAGCTATCGGGGGGGTTTGTCGTGCCGAACGTCAAATGCAAAGCTGAGGGTATTTTGGTATTCAATTAACGTCGACACCTCCAATAATTTCCCATCACATTTGGGCATATCTCAAAATTTGGTATGTGTAACGTACGCAGATATTACAGATAATTCAAATCGACGCTGATTAATTAATATGTACGTAATTAATTCATGTACCTATTTCCCCACGCTCAAGGGTTTTTCAAAGCCGCTCGTTTTATTTTTGGACACATCGCGGCATCTAACGGCTATTATAATCAAAGTCAATCAATTTTTTGCAATAAGCGGGAGAAAAAGATACACATAATAAAAAGAAATCACTTACGATAAATTAAAGGGAGTTTTCCGTCTTCTCAGACACGTGTACCAAACTGGTCCCTAGAAACTCATACCTGTATAACCCATTGTTACTCTGCCGGCGCATCCACGTATATTGTAATCAAGAACTCCTGGAATAATTTTTCCACTGACATTATTTGAGCCAAACTATTCACTCGACGAGTTTCCTTACAGTCAAGGACAGATTTAACCCTTCACTTCCTATAGGATTTTGCGCCGATTAAGTTACAAGGTGCTTCAGACACTACAAAAAAACGAATTTTACAAGCTTGTGATAATCGTTTTGGGATATTTTAACCATTGAGATGGTTTAGTTTCCCTTTATCGTCGTGTATAATACAAAACGTTGCGATCGTTTCCATAGAAACATCATTGCATTATGTTCTGAACGTTATTTTATTTCGTACTCCGCGTCCAATTTGAAATAAGAATGACAGCTGTTATTAGAATGCACAATCATCTGTTTCACTTTATCTACCCTTGCGGTTAAAGGGTAACTTAGCCTACTTATTCAAACCTATTAAAATGCCAATTTAACATAAATGCTATAAAATAAAAAAATATTTATTGAATAAATGAACACAGGCCACTTTAGGAAATCAATATTCAATAGAGACTAAAACAATGGGCAAGAAATACGGATAGTTGAATACGCATTTCGACAGTTGTGAATATACAGGGTCGCTATTAAAGATGGACCCAAAGCTCTCTCGCTCAAACCGTTTGAGATATTTATGATATAAATATTCAACGTTCCTATTTTTACAACTATAATAAAAATTTTCGCGTAGTGGGGTGGGGTGTGGCTGGGGGGTATTCCATACCCCTCAGACCCCCCGGTTCTACAATCTCCCCCCAAGTGCACCATAGTTGTTTAGTAAAATACCATCGAATAAGAATCCTTAGGGCTCAACGTTTTGTGGGAGAATGTAGCAGCGGGGGGGGGGGTCTGGGGGGATGGAATTTCATGCAGTTCGATTCATAAGAGCCTTCCTTATTTTTTGGCCTACATTGTCATTTCACGAAATCCGATCTACAAATTTGATAAAGAATTCACCTGCAAAATTGCATCGTAATTGGTCCATTCGTTTTTGAGATATCGCTCTAACTGACAGACGGACGGACGGACAGACCGCATAATTATGAACTCGCTAGGACCTCGTTAATAAAATGAATCAAAAATCAATATTCGAGATAAAATAATTCTTATTTTTAACCGATTTGGAGTGGTTCTAGAAGTTCTGGAGCTTCTGAAGGTTTTAAAAATAGTGAGTTTCTAAGAGGTTCCCAAGATCGCCCTAAAAAGATCCTTCAAAGGTTTGTTAGTTGTTCCAAGATTCCATGGCTAAGGATTCTAATAATTCTGATTATTTTAAAAGTTCCAACGCATCTAAAAAGACTACGTAAATTATTTTAAGGAGATTCAAACAATGCTAAGGGATGTGAAGGGTCTGAAGATTACTCAAAAATGAGGGGGGGGGGGTCCTAGGAATATTCGAAATTCTGCGAAATTTTTGCTTTATATGTCATGCTTAAACAATTTTATTTCGTAACATAGGCAATACTTATGTTAAATTGACATTTTAATAAGGTTTGAGTAAATGTCTCTTAAACGGTAAGGGTAGATCAAGTGATTACTTTAACCGCAAGGGCAGATAAAGTGAAACAGATGATTGTACATTCCAATTGCATCTGTCATTCATATTCTAAATGGGACGCGAAGTATAAAATAAAATGACGCTCAGAACATTACCATGTTGTTTCTATGGAAATGACCGCGACAGCAGAACCTAAGCTTGCTATTTCTGACGTCCAAATTAAATTCAGAATTGTCAGAAACCTTGTAAATAGTATTTTATACTTAACATAGTTGGCATAATTTGGCACGGCTTTTGGCGAGTACATTTTAAATCTACAGTTAGCAGAGTTTTTTTTAAGTTACCTACACCTTATTAACTTTTCGGACGGAGAGTCAGTATGTAAGTTGCAACCCCCCCTCTCCCTCTACTCCCCTTGCATTGGTTGCTAAAATGCAACAAAAGAGAGCACAATCAGACCCAAAGTAAGATGCCATAACTGCAATGAATTTGGGCATCTTTCTAGAGACTGCCAATTTGCAAAGGAAACTTTGGTTCCTTTACAATTGTGAACATATAAAGAAATGCCATGGAATTCTGCATCCTCGAAATTGAAAGACACACTTTAATCCCTCGGTATCTAGTATACTATTATACTCCTCATCTTTTGGAATTTTGGCCTCTTATTAATGAGCGACTCAGCTCGTTCATGATTTTGGAGTTTCTGTCTGTCAGGATAACTCGCGAACGTAATAGATAGGCAATGGAAAAGAGACTAAATGATTAAATTTTCTTCATTTGGGTTTTCTGTCCGTCCGTTTGTGTTTGTCGCACGTTGTCTATAATTGTTTAAAACAGTTTATGCCCTTTTAAGATCTGACATTTAAAGACTAAAGTTCTGGTTCGATGAAATTCTAGTAAACGTATATGACTTTAGTTGATTGCATATAATAATCATTTATTGCTGTTTCGTACAGAAAAAAGATACTTACATGTCAGACAAAGTATAAACACAAAAGCGGTCGAGTTCCATTTTTCCTTTATATTTTCCTGTATACAAAACATTATGTTTAAGTGGGCGCAGTTTAAGCCAATGGTTCGCATAGGTCGATTCCTTTAAGAATATTAAAGTTACTTTAAACAAAATTAATCCAAAAATTCCTAAAAATAACCGACCACTAATTTATACAATGCAAACATTCAAAACAACTTACAGCCAATGAAGTGGATGAGATTCCTTTCAGATTACAATTTGATCCGCTATTCGGAAAAATCTACCTTCATGGACAATTTAGCGCACCGAAGATAGTATGTAACTCTGCTCGTGAATTTAGATCGTCTCCTGGCGGCGATTGAATTTTAATCACTAAATTTTTTTTTGTTGTTATCGCCATCTATTCACGGACGTAATTTTGTTCATGTTCGCTATAAAGCGGAATATGTGTACATTTCTCTTTGGTGGCCAAAATATGAATTCGAAAAAAATGCTTCTTTCAATTTAAAGCGACCATCTCTTTTAATAGAAGCAAAAAAGAAACGAATCCTGTACATAGCCTCTGTAAGCATGCACTGTTGTTATCGCCTGATGATCCTGATGTAATTTTGTTCATGTTCGCTATAAAGCGGTACATGTGTAAATTTCCCTTTGGTGACCAAAATATGAATTCAAATCTAATGGACCGCTTTTTTTAAATGAAGCATAAATGAAACGAATCCCGTAATGGCAGCTGGTGAAGTAAACACCAAAAACTTAAATAAAACAACGTCATTGGCGACCATTTTGGTTTTTGTAGTTTTTTTGCGTCTGTATGTAGTCGAGATTCTGTTCATAGCTTAATTAAAGACAAAACAAACGAGTTCCCCAATAAAATGTCGATGCTTAAAGTTGTTAATAGCAACAACAAAGCGTCACGACAACGCCCATAATTCGCAATTGAATTTCCTCCCAGATTCAATCGAATTATTGAAAATGTGCTTAGAGCTCGAAAATGGAATGATAATTGCTTCGCTTTGATTAACGCAAAGTTGGATTTAAGAATGTTCCATCCCACTTTATGAAACTTTCTGCGTTAAAATTATTTAGAAGTTAGTAGTGCAGATCCGGAGCTACAGATGCGACTATATCCGGACTAGCCGATTTAGAGACGGACTCAAACGAAAAGCAAAGGATAGATTAATCGGATTTGAAACCATGATGGCGTGTAAACGCTGCATAATTATCTTTGCTGCCGCTTTCGAACCATAAATTTGCATTCTAGAGCGAACTTTTACTAATCCTTTGTGAATACGTTCACATGTGAAACTAAAGCTCTCGTATGGGCTATCATCATCGTCACCGCCATAACTAAATTTTCCAAAGATCAAAAGCTCGCTCGTTGACCTCAAATTTATAATGAAAGCCCGCCCGTACGAAGGCGCGGATGAAACTTAACGCATTTGTAACCCCATTAAAAAATTAAAACATCGTTACACCCGGACGGAGAGTTCATCAATTTAGGAAGAAAACATATAAATTTATAACGCAGCGAAACTGAAGCAATTTGAAGCCTAAAACGGGTTCCGTAATCTTCAGCTCATTTCAAAGTTAATTAGGCAAAACTTCGAACTGAACGTTTGATAACTTAGTGCGGTCGGAGACGAGGGATAAAATTTGCCGAGAATCACGAAGGGAAACTTTCAACCGCAATTTGCAAATCAACTTGAAAATTTGTTATAAGGATTCGGAATAAATTAAATAGGAAGCCCGGTATCTTAAATAAAGCAAGGTAAAGATTAAACTTTCTTCGCTTTCCGCTGAACCATTCAATTAAAACAAAAGGCATTGTTTCATTGCGAAAAGAAAATCGATACTCATTGGTTTTGGCTGGTCCGACTCGAAGGACCGATTGATGCGTCTCGCCAAAGTCGAAAACCCAAACATCCCTGCAGTTCTTCCATTATCTCCATGCTATTATTATCTTTTTCTCTTTTATTACTCTCCTTTACCGACGTCTTAGCTCCTCGGGTAACTAATCTGTAGTGATTGCACTCGTGAGACGAAAAATTCACCGTCCTCTCCAGTTATATAAATTGCCATTTTCAGTACTGATTGGTTTGGTCCTATCCCTCACGACTAATTTCGTGCATTTTACATCGGGCCCCCGGTATCGATCTTGCTCTTCGCTCGTATAAACTCGACGTCGGGTCACATTTTACGCAATTTGAATTTTATGTACGAGATAATTTGCAAAAATAAAATATTTCCGACTTGTCCGGTTTATAAAACCTTCAATTCCTCGGGGTGACGTTTCGTATCTATATTAATGTTGTTTGTTTGAAAACTTCTTTATCATCACGTTTTATGATATACAGCGCATTTAAATTTTTGAGAAGATATTTGAATTTATTGCTCCGGCCGCATCTTTTTAAATAAAACCGTTTCTCTGGGAAACTTTCTTTTAGTGTATAAATTAAGTTTGTGTTTCGGTATATAACGTTCTTCCCTAAAAGCTTGCGTGAATCATGATTATTAAGTGAAGTCTGACGGACCTAATCAAGTATTGGATTTGTTTGGTTGTCACAGAACCGATTTCTGAGCTCTCTTGTGGAATTTTGAGTTGAAACTTTCACAAAATATTAGAATTAGTAAAAGTAAAGTAAAAAAGTAAAATAACTTATGGGCCATTTTCAAATAATTGGCAATTTGGGGTCTCTAACATACAGAAATAAAAAATCCCAAACGTGCCCTTTTTTTATTTCTTAAAAATCGCCTCACATTCTAAGAAACCAAAGGGCATTGCTGAAATTTGGAGATTTCACTCTTACTATTTGGATAAGTACAATTAACCGTAATTAATTCAATGGGTTACATCTAACAGCCTCCGATTAAGTCGAGATTACATCCGTTGGATGCGCCCATAAAAATCTTTAATTTTGACACCGGTCCCGTATTTTTAACACGTCTGGGAAGGACGTAATTAATTAAGGAAGTTGTAATTTTGAACTTCCGTAAATTTATTTTGCATACATATCGTTTAAATTTTGCTTTTACATTTTACCGCACCGTAACTTTAGCTTTTTCTTTGTCTTGCACATTAATTCCTATCGCTCCGTTGCATTCAAGGTAAACTTTCTAGTACTTTCAGTTTCATTAATTATAAGAAGGATATGTTATGGCAGCCATATTGGATTTTACCATTTTAGAATAAAGCTCGTTTTTCTAAACACAATGAATGTATCATATGATATGTTTCAACTTTAAGATTCCGTCAAAATGTGGAATAACCGTTTTTTCGAAAAGTGCTTTGGAGAAACCATGAATTCTTTTGTTTAAAAATCACATTTTGATGAAATTTAAAAATTATTTATTATGTTCTTTGTAAAAATTCTTTTATGAAGAAGAAAGGAAAAAACCTGCTCAAAACTATTTCTAACGAACACAACTTCAGACATTTTGATTTTGATTAAATGTACACTATTTGAAATTAAAGAGTTAATTCCAATAATAATAGATAAAACCAAGGATAAGTATAAATGAATAATAAACACACACACAAAGAAGAAGCTTTACAAGAGATGCTTAAAGGATTTACCATCTAAAAAATAAATATAATAAAAATAATTTTGAGTAGGTTGTTGCCTTTCAGGATACCGTATCTTTGTTCATATGGGCATTTCGGTACTAAAATCCAATATGGCTGCCATAAGAAATAAAAAAGTTATTTACTGTAACTTCTAAGTCTAGAATGCTTTGAATTTTTCGATAACATATTTGGATTCCTCATAAAAAGTGCTTTAATAATGTTTTAGTTTAAAACGTCCAGTTTTTGTCGTTTTCGAAATAAAAGGGAAAATCGAAAATTGAAAATGTCAGTTTTTTTTTCAAAAATCTCGGCGACCTCTGAAGACATCCGAATTTTCGTGATGGCTTTATATTAGGCCTCAAAATGCGCAAATTGTCCCAATTTAAATTACATTGCATCTTTTCAAATAACCGAAATCCCCATTTTGGAGCTCGAAAAACGGGCACCCTGTATACGATTTGATCAATTTGCACATCAACTTTCTTATTTCTTATGGACGCCATATTGGATTTTTCTGTCACTCCATAGAGAAAAAATTACAAAATCAGCGATACCAAACACTTAGTACTTATTTCATTTGGGAATCAACCTTGCATTTCTGCCTCGAAATTTACAATGTATTTCTTATGGCAATAATTCCATGGCCATGTCGATGGTGACTATACCAGAATTACTGCCATAAGAAATACATTGTAAATTTCTAGGCAAAAATGCAAAGATGATTCCCAACTGAAATACTAAGTGTTTAGTATAGTATTAGTATTTTTCTCTCTATAGAATAACACAAAAATCCAATATGGCGTCCATAAGAAATAAGAAAGTTGATGTGATTTACTCGAAACTCACAAGTGATAAAAATTTTACTTTAACACCAGCAAAAAGCGGAGAAAAAATTACCAAGCGTTTGTTAAAAGTATTTTTTGATATCTTTGAAAATAAATGAACGCCAGAGTATTTTCGAAAAAAACATTTTTCGGTTTTTAACCATAACTTTGTTATTTGTAGAGCTACAAGAAACTCTGAAAGGGAAAATTCTGTAATTATTCTTTGCCCATTTAAGCGATTTTGTATCTTTTACGGTTAGGAGATCCCCACCGCAAAAATCTCACCCTGTACATATTATATTAAGTTTGACTATACGTAATGATGCTTGTGAATATTAGCACAGATATACAGGGTGAGTTTTTTTTCATTTTAAGCTTTGGAATCCCAGAAAACATAAGATATAGAGATTCGATTAAATGAGGAAAGAGTTGTCCGTTTAAGAGCTTATTTAAGATATTACTGTATAATATATTCTTGTAATTGTTAGACAGGCGCCAATGACTAAGCTGTCAACCCGCTTTATTTGATAATAATAATAAAAGATATGCTTTTGTTTTTTGTAAAAAATTCACAGTTTACTAGATATGAGCGAAAAATAAATTTTGTGATTTTTTTTAAGGTTATTGTGAGAAATACAACAAAATGACACAAATAAAAGTTTTAGAAATTTTAATGCCTAATTTATTTCTAGATCTTACAATTTTTAAGTCATAATGCAAACTTTAATTTTTTTAATGGTACTTATAGGCGGCTTTGACATTTTTAAAAAGGACTTGCTAAATGTACTTTAATGAATAAACGCGCTGCAGGAATTTTCGTATTATTGAGAGGTAAATTATTTCGCCTTAAAATTTGACGGATTTTTTTCCGAATTATTATTAAAACAGAGTTTGCCATGGAAAACAATATCCAGTGAGGTAGGTAATAGTGTAACTGTGGCGCATTTAACATATTTAAAGGAAAATTCACTATGAAAGTTCAATTAATAATCGTATTCAATACACTATTAAAAGGAGATCGTATCATGCCATGGAAGACAATAATACAAGACGATAAAGGGATATTTTAACCATTGAGTGAATTAATTTTACGAGATGGTTAATTTCCCTTTATCTTCGTGTATAATACACAACTTTATTGTATAACAGAAGCCATATAAAGCTTCTGAATTTAATTTAGACGTCAAAAATACCAAGCTTAGGTTCTGCCGTCGCGATCGTTTACATAGAAACAGAATTGTCATATGTTCTGAACGTCATTTTATATCGTGCATTGAAATAAGAATGACAGATGTCATTAGAGTGCACAATCATCTGTTTCACTTATATCTTTTATGCCTAATGTACACTACCAAAATTTTAACGAAATAAAAGCAACCCTTTTGCCGAAAACAATATTTTAGTTCACTTTGACACTTTTTTCTCCGTTGTTTTTTGTTATAAAACCTGTCTGTAGGTTATACACAGAAAGATAAAGTCTTTAAAATAATTTAATAGAAATTTTAAATTATTTAAAAAAAGTTTGATGCCATGGTTTTTTATTCCAAAATTCATTTATTTTTTGTTTCCGTATGCCTAATACACACATCCAAAATTTAAGCGAAATCGGTCGAGCAGTTATCTTTCTATTTATGTTTTAAAGGTTTCTTAAATAGATTGAAGTGTCTACATTGGATGACATTGTGACAATGTCCAAAAAACGATTATCGCAATAGCTACATAGCTCAAGCTGGGAAGTCAAAAATAGAAAAAAATATCGTTTACATGTTGATTATTAAAAAACTGTCGGCCACCATTTTCCAAGATGGTGGCCGTAGCACAACAGATACGAGTGTTTTTGATATGTTGTTTCTGGCTGCTAGTACTACAGATCTCCAAAGTTTCCCCTATTAAGGAATTTCTAGGTAGCGGGGAATTTTTGCCTAATGTGACTTGCCTATGTGTGAAAGAGAAGAGCCTCAGTTCAAAATTTAAGTGGCTGCGCGATTTAGTTTCTCTGAAAAATGAATTCGGAAAACAACCGTCCAATTTTGAGGCGAAAAGGTTATAATAGCAAAATCGTTAAAGTTATGTTACATAAAAAATAAGAATTCTTCAATAAAATATGGGGTGTTCCATTTACAAAAAAAAACGCAAGTTTAATACGCAAGTGAAATACAGAACGTCGTGACCACTTGCCCAGAAATATTCTAGAAACATTTTTGCTGCTACATTTTTTCCTATATTTTTTATGGTAAAGGAATTATGATTCGAGGGACTGCTACACTTTCTATAAAGTATACAGTGCTATTCATTAAGAAGTAGACATAGGGATTTTTTCCCTATGTCTACTTTAAAATAACTAAATCTTTTCCGAAGGGCTCCTAATTTTATGCAACATCTGGCTGTCATTAATGAATTTGAATATTGTGGCTTTGGGTTCCGTATTTTTATTTTCGTTCCTGTGCGATGTATTCACCTGAAGAAAAAGTTAATATTGTGAATTGGTATAGGCGCCCTTCAGAAGAGACTTGGCCTTTTAAAAGTAGACATAGGGAAAATACACGTAAATCAATATGTCTACTTTTTAATAAATATCACTCTATACAAGGCGTATGCCTATTTTTAAATGTCATTAATTACTATGAATATTGTTGCTTTGGCTTCACAGAAAATAAATCTCTTACGCACTTTAAACTTTAAACCGGCACTATACCAATTGACCATATCTACTTTTTCTTCAGTAAAAATATGGAAGCCAAAGCAACAACATTCAAATTAATTAATATGTACAACTAGATCTACATTTGATTTAAGAAGCTATTTTGGTGGTATAAAATTAGTCGCTCTTCAGAAGAAATTTTGTCATTTAAAAGTAGATATAGGGAAAAACAATATACGTAAATCTACTTATTAATAAATATCCCTGTATACACGCTACTACATCTGTGTGACCTGTGACACTAGTATTGGTACGAAGCGATAAAGCAGATTTGCATTCTGCAATTTAAGTATTTAATTAGTTTATTACTTAATTATCAATTATTCCAGTATTGATTTGATTTAATTTTTTATACAGGCTGTTTCACGCAAACCATTACCAAAAAGTATTCAGACTGCACATTCGGTTTTACCTAATATCAACTTTCTAACACCCTATGTATATAGTAAGGACTAAAGAAGTATTATTATTATTAATATTTATATTATATTTTTTTGTATTTTGGGAATCTACATGAAAATCTACGTCGCTCGATACCACATTTTCATACTATACCCAGTATCAAAGGTTTTCACGTTATATATACATGGTTTTTTAAAATTTTTGGCGTTTGACTGCTTTTCTTTAGCGCCCTGTACCGATGGCTCCGTTGACTTGAATTTCTAATTATTAATTACTAATTCAGATATTTTGGTACTAATTGTACCTAATTAAATACGAATTCATGAGCAAGTGTCAACTCAAATTTCCGTAAGTGCCCATCGACCTCAATTTCTGCATCACTCTAAGTTCACCTAGGTGCCTAGAGTAACGTTTCAACTGAAAAAATCAATAGGCATAGGTTGGAGAAGTTTATTGAATGGCAAAGGAAGGTTTTCCTCGAGAGGTTCATTCGGTGCACAACAAGAAGTTATTCTCTGGAGGAGCTGAATGGATATGGAGCTGTGTTGCGTAATTTCTTTGTATGGAGTTTCCATTCGTCCACGATGCTAGGAAATCGCAATTCGTGTAATCGAGATTTACCTCACTTTTATAACTTACAACTGCAAAAACGGCTTATAAAAGGAAACAAAAATGCGACGAGCACATTTCTAACCGTCGAAATACAAGTAGTGCTTTAGAAGCTGAATTTTGAGAAGCATTCAGATACACGCTACGGTTATCAAAGGCGCCTCCTTTGACGTTAAACGATCGAGGGAGACATTCACATGTGTGCTCACTAACTGGAAGCAATATATACAGAGAAATATGCACATATAGTGCTTGTTTTGTAGAGGACGAAATGAAACGGACTCGGCGACATCTGGCGAATTAATACGCAACGTATTTGAGCCGAATCAATATTTGCCATAGCAATTGATAAATGTCGCAAATAGTCGGATGAGCCTGATTTTTTTTGTGAAACCGCAACGAGAATAAGGTAAACGCGGAGGGATGTCCTTTGAATACGTAACGAATGGGAGCAGTTAACAACCAAGGTGAAAAGGATCTGTATGTAACTCACGTCTGTCGGTCCGCGGACTAACGGCGCGTGTAACTCCTTCATGCAACAGAAATCGAGGGAGAGAGGTTCGGGCAATCCAAATATATAACCTCGGCTCAGACTGAAGGTTGAAATTGCAGGATAAATGTGCGAGAGGCCCAAGAAACGTAAACCCACCGGAGATTAAGAGGAGTCGAGTCGGGTGATATTTTTCGGCAAAAAGGCAGTTCGATAATAAACGTAAAAAAATCGTTCGAACATGAATAGGTACGGAATTATTCTTTCGGTTTCATAGATGAACAAAATCCGTATCTAAAATGAAAAAAACAGCAGATATAAACGTATAAAGCGATCCAAAGAAGAATTTCGAGGGAATCTTAATCGGGCGTGAGCGCCTCTAGAGACATTCTTTTATATTGACGACCAAAGCAACTCACTTTCCAACTTCACAAGGAAGCCGGCTTCTTTTATAAATCAACAACTTGCTTTTGCGCAATTCTCCAATACATAAATATAAAGGAAATTTATTTTCGGAAATTTTAATTAACAAACAGAGGGCGGCTTCGGATCCGTCCATTCGCGATACTTCATTTCGGTTTAACGCCGGCGGAGATCTCGAGAAAGAAACATTTTAAATTGCAAGAAAGACTGGCAGTCCTCTCGTCTTTTTCTCGTAATGAGTTTCGACTTTGGGCAAAAGCACGCGAACTTTGGAGTTGTTAATTAACTGATTGGCCGGCCAAATCGCGCATCGTCTTTTCTTTTCGTTGGGGAAAAAGGGAACGAGCCCACCAACATGACTAATGATTGACAAAATACATGTAGCGTTACATGTCTGAACTAATGACTCGGAGCGCCCAAAAAAAAAAGGAGAATAAAAATTATAAGACGATGATTGAGGATTTCGTAATGATCACCAGATGGAGCTAATTACGCCTGCTTGGTTGCGAACGCTTACGACCGGATGACGCTTGATGTACAAAGAGTAGCATCCAGTTACTCATTATAAATGCGAGAGTGTTACATTTTTCCCTTTGACGAGTTTCAGGTGGATGAGTTAGTTATAATCCAACCGTTTCTTTAGAAAAATGCGAACTAATTAGCGTGCGGAAATATGGAGTCAAGTGGGTGATGTACATTCATGGCGAAATATCATTCGTTAGCTATATCCTATAAAAATGGAAAAATATCCAGTTAGCTTATTATCAATTCTGCTATTTGAACTACAGTATGATGAACATCAAAATCCACATTAAATTTTAGTAATTCAAAAGTAAAATACATTAACTAAACAGTCACCATTGCTCACTGATGGTAATAATCATGTGTAACTTTAAGAACGCCCATGAATTAATAAATATTTTCTTAAAAAACTCCTTTCTCGTATGCGATAAAATTTAACTCGAACATTTTTACAAGTTCTGAAACGCATTTCAAATATCCTCCTAAAATTAAAAGCCTCAAAAAAGTTCTGAAGAAATAAGTAACGGCTTAAGTTACATTTGCAGGGGTTAGAAAATCACTTAATTTTTTGTAATAAAATAATTAATATCAACAGTAGCTCAGTAATGAATAAAATGTTCATTAACTCTTACCATGCGAAAGTTATTTTCTGAAAATAAAAACCCGATGCTCTCGTTTTACCACTCTCAAATAAGTACTGATATAAAGATTTGTTTGAATGTACTGTTGAAAATAATATCGTTCCATCTCCAGTTTTCCTTACATTTTTTGTGATTTAAAATACTGATGTACTTCATCTAACAAATAAAAATTAAAAATCTAATTAAATGTCTAGATTCTTCTTACTGATTGTAATTACTCCAACACCCGGTACAAAAATCTTATTCAAAACATAAATTTACACACATCTGGAGCTAAATAAAAATTTAAACCACACAACAAATGGTACTACTGAATACTAAAACGGAAAATGTTTGTATTACTTAATAAACTTTGTATTAGTCAGTATACAACCCGTGAAATCATCAAAATAATGTGACGTCATATATTGGATACCGTTTTTATTATACAGTGTGATTGATTTTGCGTGTCCAAGCCTATATTTCTTTTATAATTCAACATGAGAAAAAAGTGCAAAAAACAAAAATACTAATTCTGATTCTGATAGCGCTACGTATTCAAAAAAAAACAAAAGAGCATCAGAAAACAAAATAAAAATTAAAAAAATAATTACCTTAGAAATTAAAGTTACAGTGATGTTTTTAAAATCAATCGCAGTAAGTGTGGAAATTTAAACAAAAACAAAAGAGGGTTTGTCACTTGTCATGTCTGTGACAAAACTAGTTTAGTGAACAATATAACTTATAAGATGCACAATGCAACAAAATAAAAATTACACAAATGATGAAAAAATTTTAAAGAGTTTCTATTCGATGTAATGATAATAATTACGTATTTAATAATAATAATATGTCTTAAGTTACTGTCATTGCTTTTCATTTGTTTTCTTCGCTTCCTGTTGTAAATTTTACGTTTTTGTTTAAATTTCCACAGCTACTGCGATTGGTGTAGCTTTATTGTGTAAGGTAATTATAACATATTGCATATCAAATTTCAAGCTCTAAGAATATTACAGTCAAAAGAATTGCTCTATTAAAAAAATTTATTTATTTTCTGATACTCTTTTGTTTTTATGTCACTTGCTTTTTTTTTAATATATAGCTTTATCAGGAATTGAAAGTAAGTATTTTTGCCTCTTACACTTTTTTCCTATCTCCAATAATAAACGAAATATACGCTTGGACACGAAAAATCAATCACACTGTATATGATCTAAGACTTTCGCAGGGGAGAGTGGACTACACTGCTCCAGGAGCGCACAAAACAAACCCGCATTTGATAATCCAGGCGCTTATTCCAATTCTCTTGGCTTTAGAGCAGGTACAAGAGGGTGGTTTTAAAACTTTAACTCCGCAAATTGTGCAGCTTCAAAGCAATAGGCCAAAACAAACATTTTTTTATAATAACTGAAGATCCATGAGTGAGAGCATCTTGTTTTTTAATCTCTGTAATGTCACAACTTAAATACCCTTCCCAATTTCTAAAAAAAAATTCAAATTTCAAGGCTCCTACCCGAAATTCGTACACACAGACGTATTCTGTGTCTGGCTTGAGAACATATTACAACATTTTTGTAATCGAACAGTGGAATGTTATCCCATAAAAAGGCTTACCTTGTTACAGCCATCTTTTACCTCTTCCAGTTCACGTTGCTTGAGATGTATGTCCTATATCCACAATTATTGGAAAAAAGGCGTAAACCATCTTTATGCAGTAATGTCACCAAAGTTTTGAAACAACCCCTGAACGTGAATTAAAAAATAATCCCACTTCTGACGTACTTCAAAAAGGCGACTGTAATACACAAACGCACCGAGCACTACTACACTTCCGCGTCTCGAATATGACTGAATGAGTACATTAAATTATGGAGGATTTCGCTTATCGATAGTGATATTTCAATGCCCGGTGCGTGACTCAATATTTTATTATAGCCCACACGTTGTCAATGAAAGTTTAGCAATGAATCCGGCGAATACAATTATTTATACGTGCCTAGAAACTTTATTGTCATCTAATTTAAATGTACAGCAGATCCTTATGTTTTTAAATTTGCCTTGAAAAAATTGGTTTTTATTAGGCCCAGACCAATACCTATAGAAGGTTGAGAAATTCAGCACAAGTTGGAGTAGGGGTGGATCACCAGTTATAAATTTTTCTCTTTTTTAACGTGGTGAGAGATCAAAAACAGTGAACTGCAAAAGTTGATCAAGTAGAACAACTCGGGTTTCGTCAAGACCAAGCATGAATTGCAAATTTCCCTAAACATTGCACACATTTGGTGACAAAAGACAGCACTCTGCGTTTAATGACTTAATGACTCTTGTTCAGTCTCTAAAAATTTCGTGCAATGAAAATTATTTTAAAAATCCACGTTCCAATTGTACCCTTCGAGAAATAGTCCAGTCATTCTATACCAAAAAACCGAAAATAGCAAAAATAATTCGAGTAGTTCCAATTTCTTCGGGAATGTGTGGTTCAGGGTCCCCTAGTGGTTGTGTAATAAAGTCCCGAGCGTTGGGAGGGGGTTAAATGTACAGTTTTGCAGTTTTTCGGTTATATCCCGAAAATGGGGGGATGGGGCAAGGAAAAGAATTTCTCATCAAAATCGAAAGAGTGCATACATTTTTTACAAAGAACGCATTGTTTTAAAGTGACAAAAATTAAGTGAAATTTCGTGAGCGAAGATAATGTCCAATTCAGATGTACGTACAATTCCTCTCCATGAGGGTCGTCTACGTCATCTTCATCTTCTGCTAGGATTGGTGGAGAGTTAAAACCAGCCTTGTCGCACCTAGAGCTAGCCCTGCAGTTGGTAGTAGAACAACGGCAAAAATGGCGTGTAACATTTCCAAGCTCAGCAGTGACTGGAGAAGTGACTCCCTCCAAAACAATGGAGTTGGAAAAGAGGTGACGATGGACACCTTCACCCAGTAATAAACACAGCTCCGCCAACTCCAAAGGAATTTTCACAAGCCATTTTTTGCCGTTGGTCTACTACCAACTGCAGAGCGAGCTCTGGGTGGGGTGGGTGGGCAGGCATATTTTTCTCCATGGCCGGTTCCTACTGCCAAGGGGGCTGTTTTAACTTTCCGCCAATCTTGGCAGAAGATGAAGAGGACGTAGACGATCCTCATAGAGAGGAATCGTACGTATATCTAAATTGAACATTATCTTCGCCCACGAAATTTCACTTCATTTTTGTTGTAGGTAAAGTCGGACTGTTGAAGCATGTTACACCACACAGCTAATGAGCTGGAGGAAAAGTTCGCCCGAAAAAGTGAGCTTTTTGAAAATTTTTCACCTTCAAGAGATTTTTGGAATAAATGTATAGAAACAAAGTTGTAGAAACTTTTATGAGCTTTCGATTTTGATATTTTCCTACGACTCCTCCATTTGCGAGATATAGCCAAAAACCGCAAAACTGTACCTTCAACCCCCTCCCCATCCACCGGCAGCACCGAAATTGCTCCGGACTTGGATATTTGTGAAACAAAATTTGCTGTGGCCAGCACAGATACAACCCGCATACGTCCTTCGCATTCGCGATTCTACCCAAAAGATCTTTCTTTTATATCTAAGAATAAATGCACCAAATCTGTACAGACAGACAGATCGACAGATAGACCGACATCATCGGGATTTTGTTTGATTCGGATTCGGAGGGGGATCATTTTTTTACCTCACTACAAGATGGTGTTGTGGGAGAATGCAACGCCAGCAGCTCTGAGGGGTTTGGAACACTCCCCTCCCCCAACTATCTCACTTTCCCTACAATGATCACCATCACATCATTCGAATACTCATAAAAGTGAGGGTTATTCTATACCACCCAGACCCCCTGGCGCTAAGTTCGATGGGTTTTTACTAAAGAATTGTAATGACAGTAGTCAGGCAGACGGTTTTAGAGGAGAATGGTGTCTGGGGGGTATTCCAATTCAATGACCCTTTCTCTATAATCATTATTATGGTCATGAGATCATTGGCATACCGATGAAAGTCTTCGTTCATCGGGGGGAAAGAGTCATTGAGGTTTCCTAGGTTAACTAGAGGGTATTCCAGCCCCCCCCCCCCGGTGGTACGTTCGATGGGGTTTTACCGAAAACTGTAATGCGAGTGGCCAGGAAGACGATTTTGGTGGAGAATGCAACACCGGGAGGTCTGGAGATACAGAATACTCCCCAGCAAAAAGAAAATTTAATACCCTTTCGCTATAATCATCATCGCCATGCGATCATTCGTGTACTCATAAATAAGGCCTTCGTATAATACCTCGGGCGGAACGGGTCATTGAAGTTTCCTTTTACTGGAAGGTATTCCAAAGTCCCCAGTGCTACGTTCTATGGCGTTTTGCCGAAAACTAATGAGAGTGGTCAGACAGACGGTTTTAACGGAGAGTGCAACACTGGGGAGTCTGGGGGGTATAGAGTACCCCCTAGTAAAAAGAAACCACAATGACCCTTTCCCTACAATCATCATTATCGTCATGATTTATTCGTATACTCATATAAATGAAGTCGTGGTATAATACTCTGGGGGATATTCCATTCCCCGCACCCCTCGGATGCGTTTGACCTAAAACTGTAACGAAAGTGGCCCTTGTAAAAAAATCAATGATGGGAATATCTTGAGAACAAAGTGTCGGAATCCGGTACTCAAAAAAGCGATCTGGTAGGTCTCCTTGAGACGCATCCAACGGTACCAGTGTATCACATTCAACCGGATCGGATTACTAGCGATGGAGATATGATATATATTGCAGAACGAAGTACGAAGTAACAGAGTACTACTCATAAAGTGGAGATTAAAGTTCTTTGCTAGATATGTATGTGTGAAAAGTTGAATTCGAATATCTCGAGAAGTATTTGGTGTAAGGAAGTCGTATGTTTTGAATAGCCTAATTGTTATTATCCTGTTTTCGTATATAAGCATTTTTAGCACGTTTTTGAAAAAAAGTAGCGCTTATACAGGGTGCTTTTTTTAAGATGGGCCATACAACAATGTAAAGGGGTTGAGTTTTTAAAATGGGCCATAGGGAAATTTACTGTGCATCAATTGTTTCGGTAATAGCTTCCTCGCTTGTTTCCTAGCGAATCATCTGCCACAGTACTGTAGAAATTGTTTCTAAATCAACAAATTTATTCAAATCAGATATACACGTATAAAATTACAATCGGTGCTCGAATTGTTTTCCACCCGCAACCAAACAATACCCGATACTCGGCACTGAATATAGCTCGCATTACCACTCAGCTACTGTGCCCACTCTTGTAGAAATTGTACTACATGAACACCTTTTCGAGCGGCGGAATAAATGTTGCTGCTTCGTTGATGCAGTTTGACGTATAGAGATCGGGAACTGTCCGTGAAATAACTAAGCGCAAGGCCAAGATTTGAGAACAATTTGCGCAATGTAAATTCCCTATGGCCTATTTTAAATAACTCAACGCCTTTAAGACACTGCGTTATGATAGGTGTGTAGCTGTGTACTTTCTAGGCCCATCTTTAAAAAATCACCCGGTATATTCACTTTGGCTGTACATATTTTTTTTAAGTATAACTCTCGAAGGAATCATCGTAAAATGGTCGGGTTTGAAGCATTAGCTAGTCTAGTCTTTGCATGCAGATTATACAGGGTGCTCATTATGTATGGAATGTATATATCTCGGTAAATATCTAATGTATACAACATTTCTTTACATGAAAGTTGTTTAACATTTTATTTTCCATGATAAGGCAGCTTTCCATTGTTTTTATTTCAGAAAACAAATGAATAATGAAAAACAATTGAATTTTTTTAAATAGGAATGCACACTTTCATTAAGTTCATTGATAGAGATTTTTTTCTCTTTTCAATGACGTTAACACGTTACCACCTGTGTAGAGGAAATTAATTTTTATTTCAAGCTTTTTGTGATTGGTCATGCCACTGTCTTGCAGTTAATGGTGAACATTTTGAACATTCATTGTGATGAAAACCATTTTACTGCTAATTTCGTTTTGTCTACAAAGTTTAGTAAGAAACGTACACGTTCATTTGTTTCATTTTGATGTAGGATATCTGGATTAATGTTATGGATTTAATTACAATTTTTGTTTAAATGTTCATGCATGACTCATGAGGGCAAGTACTAACATGTTATATTATCCAAAAGAGAAAAAAAATATTTATCAAATGAGCCTAATGAAAAGGTAAGGTGCACTGCAATTTTAAAAAAATCAATTGTTTTTCATTATTCATTTGTTTTCTGAAATAAAAACCAACTGAATGCTGCCTTATTATGGGAAATAAAATGTTAAACAACTTATATAGAAAACTCATATAGAAAAATTTTGTATACATACGTTATTTACCGAGATATATTCTATATTCCATACATAATGGGCACCCTGTATTTTGGAAGCAGAGAA
Source organism: Photinus pyralis (assembly GCF_008802855.1). Lineage (NCBI taxonomy): Eukaryota > Metazoa > Arthropoda > Insecta > Coleoptera > Lampyridae > Photinus > Photinus pyralis. The sequence continues at coordinate 44,222,320 of NW_022170511.1, forward strand.
ATCTCGATCAGTTGCACAAAAACGCGCTTAAGGAGCATCGAGTACTTTCCAACTTGTTCTTTTCGTGAAGGTAATGATATGCAACCCTTTTAGGTACTTTCACTGATCCATGTAGTACCTATACAGGGTAGTTTAATTTTTCCTTTTTAGGAAAAGCCTAGTTTACTCGATCACTTACGCTTGGCATTCAAGTTTACATGAATCACAATCTTAAGTTAAAGTTAACTGCAATTTTCTAAATGTTCCTATGGGTTGTTGTTGAAATCCAATGGGATACATCAAAACTCAAAAATGGTATAGCCAGAAGAATAGATCTTCATGAAGAATGAAACAGTAACTGCTTACAACAATAAACTAGTATTGCTACCCCCTACGAACTGAAAGCTATATACTGAATATACCTACATAAAATTCTTTATGAATTCCGAAGGCGAACCAGATAATTTCTCCATCGAAAAATTTACTTGTTTTAGCCATTTCGATATTAAATAAAGTGCAAAAATGATTAAGGGCAAACAAGAGGGTTGACACCCCTTAATCCTCACTTTGCCAAATTCTAAGTATTGAGTTACTTTCCAAAAAATCCCAACTATTTTACATGTCGTTTCGGCAGATGAGTGGATTCAATGCAAATTATTCGGTGTTACATTTAGACTGAAAGGTTACTAATAAATAGACAAATGGCGCGCAATGGTATCGCCCAGGGGAGAGCTTAAAAAAAGACTGAATGGGTTGTCTCATCAGTTAAGATTGCCTTTTTTTGCCATTCGAACACGACATCGACCCAAACTGCAGTACAGTAGGTCGTTATTCGCCCCATGCGACTATTAACCCGTTTTTTTTCCTACCGGTCGCAATTAAAACAATTGAATACGGATTTTAAGCGGCGATTCTTAAGAGGGTAATAAACGAAATTGACTTTTAATTCGCTTATTATCCGAAATATAGTAATTTCAATGTGATTGCACTCTTGTGCCGCGTGTACATATTTTATAAGAGCGAAGCGAGCGGTAACGCCAACCGGACTGTATCCATTGGCTTTTCCCAACCCCTTTATTGGGGGCCATAAACGGATTTCTTATGGGGGTTATAACTAAACCGGTTTAGTAAGAGCATGGCTCAGTACGCCTCATTCCAGATTAAATCCAGTTTGATTACATTAATCCCACGTTTAAAAACTTCGAATTTAATCAAGTGCATTTGATGGAGTTCATCATCAAACACGGACTTATCTTTTCGGAAATGCCGATTGCCATCGATTCGCCTTAACGACCGGCTTGATTGAGCGAGCACGAACTGATCCGCCGTGCATCAATGGCCCGAAATCGTTTGAAGTTGTAATGATGATCAAATTAGAATTCTCCACTACCCGCATCTATTTCCTCTTCTTTTCAATTAGAAATTATGCAGCGTGCGTCCTTCCCGAACTACCTAAATTTGGAAACGTTTCCACCTTCCGAATAAATGACACGTAAAAATTCCTCTCGCTCCGGTTCGGATTATTGGAAATTTGCATGATTTCGTAATGAAAGGACAGGGTTTTCGCGCATTATCGTAAAACTTTACCACCTACGCAATTTACTCATAAAGTTTTTTTTTACGGGCGCAGTAGATGAGGAAGTCCTGATAACTACCACTAACCATTACAAAGACCGGCGGCTCATCACATTCGGGACTGACATTACACCGGAGTGCCGTCGCGACGCTCCTCCGGCTTTATAATTCTTAGTCTCAGATGTTCCTCACGATCTTATACGCGGATAACTTAGTTTTAAGGTTCAAAAAATGCGTTCGCGTAAAATTTAAATGAGAAAATATTTCCTTTTCCCTCGGCGGCTGTTGCGCCCCATTCGGTTTTTTCGCATTTCTACGTGTCGAAATAAAATGAAAATTACTCACCGTTGTGAACCAACAGGGTGGAATCACGTGCGAGCGCGAGCTCCGAATCCGTCAGGGTTGCGTCGGATGCGTTTTCCGACGTCGGCGTGTCACTGAGACCGGCCGGCTGCTGATAAAGTGGATGCTGATAAGTGTGCTGCGAGCCGTATAAACGCGGAGATGGACAATCTTCACCCTCTGATCCGCTTATGCTGTACGCAGGGTACAGTCGCCCCTTTCCTGCAATTAAAAAGTCTACTTTAATACAAATCCCGAAACTCGGTCACCCAATCCTGTTATTTCTGAACATTTTGCCGCTAGATTAACGAAATACAATAAGTTTAGAATATTATTTAAAAAAAAACTATCCATTTTAAACAATTTCCAATCATCTTCATGTCATGGGAAAATCCGGATGCTTGGACAATTGGTTCCATACGAGTTGAAACGAAAAACCACTTCCGAAATGCTTCTCCAAAGACAACAAAAAAATAAGGGATTTCTGCATCGCATCGCCACTAGAGACGAAAAGTGGATTTACTGTGATAATTCAAAACGCAAAAAGTCTTTGGGTTAACATGGGTCGATGGAACGCCTCGAAAGATGAGGAATTCTTCCGATCTAGAATCCGTACCTTGCCTAAAAGATGGGTCAAAATAGTGGTTAGCGACGGAAATTACTTCGATTAATAATATCTACCTTCATTTATTTTTTGCTATCTTCGTTTCGGAGATATTTTTTATTAAAGTCATTTTTTTTAGTGTACTGCTACCTTGGTATATTTCCAAGTGTAACGAGTGCTTACAGAAATATGGAATGATCCTACATCGCTTTCATAGAGATCTAGGAAAGTGGAATAAAGTTTTGGGTAAGTTATTATTACTCCTATGTTGTTGAGGGATCTCCCTAGGAGATATGTTAGATGGTAGTACAGTGGTTTTGGTTATATAGTCTAAGAAGACAACCAGTATGTAAATTATAAAATCTGAAATTTTGCTCAGCGAGTCTCCTATACCTACCACCTATGAGATTGGGCCTCGCTAACATCTGCGAGTGAATAAGCTGGGGCATGTTAAAGTTAAAGTTGTGCATTTTTTTCGGCACCCTTTATACAGGTTTTTTTTAAAAAACCTTCCCATTTGATTGTAGAAAAATACATGTAAAATGATGTTTATAAATTTTACTACGATTTGACGGATGGTTTAACAAAAGCGAGGTGGGCACGAATCTTTCTTCGCAAAATTGTCATCTTTTAAAGCGTAATTTTAACAGAACTAAGCATCAAATCAAATGTTATCTACAATTCATAGCTTTCTACATAGCCAAAAAACCTACCCCTTGGTCTTCGTGATCACGTGGCAATAATAGAAATATTCCTTATCTAAATAGTTTATTTTTACCACATTCTTCTGTTTAAAAATATACCTACACCCCTGAATACTGAACACATTTTTAATCCAACCAAAGGAACTTAAAATGCAAAATCAATTAAATAAATTGATCAAAATCCTTGTTTTGATTCAATTCTTATTAGTAAGTACAATAAAAAATTTGTTCATGCAAATAATTTCCATGGGTCGATTCCTTTAAGAATATTAAAATTACTTCAAACAAAATTACTATGCAAATTCCTAAAAATAATCGACCATTACTTTATACAATTCAAAAAAATAATTGACTACAATTGATTTTGCTACGAATCAGGCTGCTAAAAAGTTTGTCTGCGACCCGGAATTTACTGTAATTCGTCGATTTACAGATGTAACTCGCAATTTGTCACAAACCCGAATTTGTTTAAATGTTTCCCCACGACTTATTCCACCTTTCTCGCTGCATAATATATATTTGCCCGACATTAAATTACTAATTGTACTACTAATCGGATAGATTTCACTCAATAAATGCAAGTTCCCATTTTTGAATTTCGACCGCAAATACACTCACACATACGCGAAATAATGTCTCTTACACAAAATGGTACGCACCTGCTTTTACAACTTCGCTGAGAATTCAACTTCAACGCATTTTTTGCGATGGTTCGCGACAATCACACACAGTGTACGGGAACGTTCACAAATTCGCCTTCGAATTTTTAACGCACTCAAATAATACGTGTCAAAAGTCGAACCCCGTCTGCCGAAACCTTATCTCGCACCGCGCACTTTAATAGAAAACGTCACGTTGTTATCGCCCGACATACTTTCATTCACGTTCGCTATGAAGCGGTACATGTGTAAATTTCCCTATGTTGAACAAAATACTAATTTAAAAAAATACTTTTTTAATTCCAGAACGACCACCCGTTATAACACTAAGACCATTGTCGAAAATACTTCGATTAGTTGGTCACTCCTTTTAAAAATCCTGTAGACTTAATTTCAACAAGATCGAACTACCCCACATTTCTCTGATCTCTGATACCCGAGATTCTCACAACGAAAGGATCGTGTGAGGAATACTAGAAATCCCGCAAGCAGTTTATGGGCAAAGATGTAATATTGTATGAATATCTTAGAAAAAACGTCACTTCCCATTTATTGCCTACGATAAGCTAAAGAAATAAAATACTTGAAGGAGTAGAACATAAACAATAGTTGACGTAACAATCGAGGGTCACAATCAATGATCTGCAGAGACAATATTAATATTCAAACACATGCTGAAAACAACGGAGTTATAATCGTTAAATGAATATCAAGCAAATGTAATAATTATATTTCGATTGTATCGAAAACCAGTACGTTTTATCAAGGAGTCGTAAAAAAATTACCTTTTGAAGTACATCCCGCAACGGTCTTTGTGAGACCAAGAGGGGCGCGTTCTGCGAATGTGTAATGGACAACAACCTAAACAAACAAATAAAAGGGGTTGTGAATCGCGCGGCAAATATTGCGTAAGCAATGCTAACGTTACTGAGGCCAATCTAATACTCAACAAAAATCAATAATTCAACTTACGTTAAGAGATCAACAGCAAACTTTCACTGGATATGAAAATATAAATCCGCAAAACGCTTCAATGGAGCCACAGACTTCAAAGACAAAGAGAGAAACCAGTCCAAAGATATATGGTGACGACCAAAACTAAATGCTAGATACAGGTAAGACACGAAGTCAGTAAAAGTAATGACGTACCAAAGGAAATTTGCATGTAATCAACACGAAGGCAGGAACTTCACTAGGCGAGAAATACAACTCGTGGGTAAGAAAAAATTAAACATCTGCACGACCTCGGTCGGCGAAGCAAAGAACTATTGTAATAAGAAATCTATAACACTTGGAACCAATTTACTACAGAAACAACTTACATCTTAACTATTTGATTACAAAGGTTGGTTACCTAAGAATTTAAATAAGAGCACAAATCAAATACCACACAAGAAATACTAATGACCTCAGAGTGCCACGAGGAAGAACTAATGTCAATCAGTCCAGTCCCTATATTATAGGAGCTAAAATTTTCAATAGCCTGCCATTTACCATTAAAACGACCAACAACTTCCATACGTTCAAACGTAATCTAGTCAGTTTCCTTTTAGACAAGATGTTCTATAACATTGAAGAACTCTTAAATGATCCTGGTGCATCTCGGTACGTAGCAAACCGTTAATTGTATTTATGTGTTTGTTTCATTGTTTTATTGTGTTTGTACTTACTCATGTTTGACTCTGTCCTATACATCTCTATGTCGAAACAGGATAAATAAACATTATTATTATTATTATAGTTACTGAAACAGAATTTCCATCAGGAACATCAATCGGTAAGAAAATAACCCAGGATGGAACAAGTTTTCGAACCTAAGGAAATAAAAGAAAAGACTTGTTGAGAGTAGGAGGTGAAAATTTTAGTAATGATATTCCAGGATATTAGCAGTATGTCAATTTAAAAAAAGGGAATAATACATCAAGAAGTGGCCACTATCGTCTCGAGGAAAATTCGGAGGAACAAAAATAGCATAAGCACAAGATCTCACGTCCTGTACCTTTGTGGTCATTTTAGTATTAAAGAAGTATTTTCTCGAATTTGTATTTTGTTCAGCGACTATGAACGAAAATATGTCTGGCGATCACAAGGAATATCAAGAAACGTATTGCAGAAAGCGAGCGCGGTTGCCACGACCTTTTCGGTTTCGTTAAGTTTTGTGAAAAGTCGGGAACGTGACGGAAATGCAGGCTTGCTACTCGTTTAAAAAGTTTTCCGTATCGATAGTAAGAGCCCGTTAAAAGCAAGTTTTTCAGAGTTGGGTGATTTGGACAGCACTTTGTGCGATAAATAACATGCATTTTCCAAGGAGAGATAAGTGACTGTATTTATTGATAAGAATTAAATCCAAATAAAGAATTTTGGTTATTTTGTTTCATTGGTTAGAGTTTTGCACTTAATTTCAGTGATACCATTCCTTTGGTTGGATTAAAATTTTGTTTAGTATCCAAAGGCGCATGTTATTTCGATTGCATAAATTTAGGCGTCTTACAGAAAAATGTTTGTCATTTAAAAGTAGACATAGAAAATCCCTGTCTACTTCTAAATGAACACTGCAGATTGAAAGCTATTACAGTGAACAGAAAACTTGACACAAGCAAGCAAATAATAAACAATTACCAAGTGCCCCTTTGTGTCCAGTTGTCACTTTAAGTTTTATGTAGTACTGACGCTTATTATAACTAGATGCATTCAATTTGTCCCCCAAAAAGGCAGGATCCGGAAATCAATTAATTAACAAATTAAGGTTTGGAAGGGCCCGAATAAGCTAAACAAACAATCAATACGCAGAATGAAATCTTTCCACTTTTCTCCCTTCTCGCGGTACTTTCCGAGATAAACAAACGCGGAAACGTTATGCAAATTGAGGTTTCCCTTTGGGCAAAAGAAAAAACTTGTAATCTAATTGTGGAAAAATGTCGGGAAATTTTGTCAAATCTCTCCTTGGACAATACAAATTTGTAATCGAATTTGGCTAAAATATGCATATTACGCGTTCGCGAATCTGCGTCTCGGAAAGTTTTTTTTTTTTTGATTTTTGAGCGTCGGGGGATTTTATCTTTTCACGTGACAATGCGAATAAGTATTCTACACATTGTATTCATGCGGCATCTATCAGCAATCATGTACAGTCTCGGGAGGATCGTTCGAATTACGTCAGCGCAACCTCCAGAGGAATCTAGAAAGAACTGACGCGGGGACCAAGTGTGCCATAAGGCAACAAAAGTAGGCTGACTGTGACACGATTTTCCGAGATGAGCGATGATGCGAAGAGCGAACTTTAAGGCCACCCAAGAGAATAGAGCGGGATGATTGCCGACAACGACAACTTGAGTCATAGAGCTTATTTCATGCACACCTTAAGACTCCCTTCGTACGTAAATCCGCTTGCGCCGATTGTCGCTGTAACGCACACTTGGAATTACGACGTCGCGTGTGCAACCCTCGATAAATTGAATTATTTATGCCGATGCGAATCTTTCGTTTTTTTATTATAACCGAGACGAGTTTCGGAATTCTCCCGGAAAAGAGTTAATCCGGCAAAATCAAGAAAAAATTCACCCTCGAGATCCCTTTTCATTAATATGCAAATGGCGTTTTGTGGGCCACCGAAGAGTAATCCATCATCATCAGGCAATTGCTTTCGTTCGTCCCTTACCTTAGCTGTAAAATTAATAATGGACAAAGATTGACACGTATTGCAGTATTCAGCATTGAACTGAACTGGTGCTCGGATTCTGAGGGAGCGTTTGTGATTGATACGCCAAGATAAGACCTCCTATTTTACTGGGGTTTGCAGCTAGGAGTGATTGCGTCATCTGTTCAGCACGTGCGACACATATAAAGAATGTTCAACTTCCATAGTGTATACAATAATGTAACTTCACGTTCACAGTGTGTTCTGCATAAAAATACAGGGAGGCCGCCCGCACCCGCTCGTCAACAACTGATAAGAGAGACGACGTCAAATTATCTACCAAATCTCCCAGATTCAATGCACATAAAAAGCGCGTGCCGGAGATTACCGATTTCATTTTAACATACCTACCCCTATCTTTTAATTACTACCTAAAGCGGACCACCGACTCCCACACCCTCCTTCATTAACGCCCGGTAAGCCGATGAGCGACAACTCATTCGAATTTAATTAAAAAATATCTTCGCGCACGAAATTAGACTTATTATCTAAGGCCAAAATAACGCAACAAAAGAATATTGGCCTAAACCTATTACCAGTCCGCAGATTGGATTTGCCCACCCTTTTTGTTAGGTCGCCCTCTACGGCTATAGATACATTTAATCCTCTCAGAGCGCATATCGTGAAAAATGAACAAATTCTAGCATTCATGGCAGCGTATTTAAAAAAAAACCTTTTCAACTTACCCCGAAATATTCCACCAATAACTGCAGCTAGCAACTAGGAAGAAATCAATGGCGCGTAGATAAGAAGAGCAACTCAATTAGTACATTATTTGAAATTGCAGGAAATGAGATAATGCACATTATGATAACTATATAAATAACTTTATATGTTTCGGATTATCACAGGAAAACAACCAGAGACGGCGCGAGCGGGATGTTACGGTCAGCACGAGTCGCCACTGTCCAACTTTTTTTAAAATCAAATTTCGATTAGTGTTAGAAATTTGTTCACTTCTCAGAATAAAATTAAAATTGTAAATCTGTTAACGATTTAGGGAAATTTTTCGTCGATTTCGAAAACGAATCGACCGATTTAAAAAAATCAAACGTCAAAATAAAGGACTTTCAAACAAGCTACTACTCGATACCACTTGTCATTTAAAATTTTTAAGGGAATGATCCTGGGGGGCAGAGGGCGGAAGGGTGGATAAGATAAATCCGTGGTGGGAAGTTTTAAAATGAACACCCTGTATAATAGAAATAGATAAAAAGTGGTCAAATATTTGTAATAAGGACTCTAGCTTTTGCATCGAATCATTTTACTAGAACGTAGAAGCATATGCTACCTGTAATGTCATTCACCGTGACCATTGTCTAAATTTGACTCCTTTTCTCGTGGGAGTACCTTCGCAATCTTCACAACCGCTGTAGTAAGCGATACAAAATGAATACTTGTACTATTTATTTATTTTTAGCGCATTTTTGGAAAAAATACGCTATTATATTCGTTACGGCTGGCTGTCCGGCTGAGATCTCAGCAATTGCTAGAGACTTTAAATTTTCACTAAAAGCTTTCTGTTATAGTGTAAATGTGCAGGCTCTAGTCTATTTTGAGTTACACTACTCGTGAGATCGATAATTCTAAACTTTGCTCATGAAATACTGATCTGCATTATATAACTTGTTTATTAATACACCCTCCTATTTGTTTATAACTATATTGTACCCACTCCATTTGATATTACCCTCTATAATTTAACAGCTTTTATTTTGGTTAGGTATCCAAAAATGATAAAAATTACAAGAACGTTCAGAAATACGTGAAAACCTGCATTGCCCTTATTAGTAACGGCGCCAAAAAGTTTCAATGTTTTCATAAATAAAATGAAAATAAAATACTTCTAGAATTACGACCAATAGATAGATACATGTGTCACTTTACTGATGATTTCCGTGTAGAAGTGAAATACTTGCTTGCGTTGCTGTACAGGGTGGTTCAAATTTGTAACTCACCATTGGGATCTCCGTAAGGGTGAGAGATACAGTGTAGGTTAAATGGAGGCAAGTTTTGTGACTAAAAAAACGCGTTGAAATTTTTTACCGAAAAACTGAAAATGTCAAAATTTGTTTTTCCCTACTTCCCCATTTTCAACGGTCGGAAATGGACGGTTCCCGTTAGCACCTTCTATGGTCACTTTTTTCTGAGAATCATGGCTATGATGGCGATGCATTCAAACGATTTTCTTTTTTGCCCTCATTCCGCAAAAATCCAATATGGCGTCCATAGCAAATAAGTAAGTAGTAAGCCTGTAGCTTTTACGTCTAGCGCGTTGTGGAAATTCTGATTCAAAATTCAGATTCTCCGAAAAAAAGCCCACCGAGAACCGTCCATCTCAGACTGTTTAAGCTAGGGAAAATGGAAACGCAATTTGACATTTGCAGTTTTCGGTGATGTTATTGTCGAAAATTTTTCAAAAATTTCAAATGCGTTTTTTTAGGGAGATCTCAATGGGAAGTCACGAATTTGAACCACCCTGTGCAATGGTAATGTGCTTGTAATTCTAACTACCCTTGATTATTACAGTAACCGATCACCTTTAGGTTTATTTCTATGGGACCATCTTAAATCAGTTGGTTTATAAAACACAAATTCAAGATTTGTCATATAATATAATAGGTAATATGTAAACGAATTTCGGCACAAGTTTTTCAAATAGGCAGCATTTCAAATATTATAATAAAGACAAGTGTATAATCAAATCTTTAAAGACACACGTGTTTCTTATAATATTTTTTATTATAACTGCAATATAATTAAAAAATAAGGGAAATACAATGATCACATTGACGTTATACTCGAATATATGTCTAATTAAAGTGGGGTGTGTGTTCTTAATTCCACTTGACGTTTGTCTATTACCGTCTTATAAAACGATTTCGGTTGAAAAAGATAATACACCGTCCATTAAATGGATTGTTATAAAATCTACAGAAAAGTTGGTAGGTGTAAAATCCAAATCCAATAAAAGCGACCTAGGAAGATTTTTTTATTTCAGCCCCAGATGACAGTTTAAAAAGTCATACTTTAAAGCACGTGTGTTTTAAAGGTCTAATTTCGCAGGCATTTGAGTGTTCAAAACGGCGATTGTGATTCAGGTATAATAAAATAGAAGTTCCAATGCTTATATGCTTATACTTTATTTTAAGTACGGTTCTGGCTTGATTTCTCTTAAACTATTGAAGAGAAACAATAAGTATAAAGCAAATATTTTTTTAAAAGACATGTGAATGGCCTTTGAGGTGTCACTCAATCTACCATCTCTTAAATTTTAAGGGTTACTTCTGCTCCCTATGAAAGAGCTGATCCAATTTAATCCACGAACAGCCTATAATATATCCCCGTTAAGTGTTTTTGTTTTTCTGTAAATTTTTTGTTGCGACTCGTATATTTAGGGTGGTAAGTTTTCAAATTGACACAATGTATCTTTGAGTTTGCAAGTAATGTTTTACGGAGGTGTCTTAATTTTATTAAATCCGTCATGTTGATCCATTCATATTCTTTTATGGTCATAATCATGTTTGATCACCGGATATATACAAATTTCTACTGTGTATAGTTCGCCATTATTAATTTAAAACCTGTATTTTCTACTAAAATTACTTCTTGCGTGTATTTTGGAACACCCGTTATATTGTTTGTAGGCGTACTCTGAGAGTAATCGAGGAATATGTACGTATTATGTATGCTTCTACACTGTGTCCAAGATAAAGATGAGGATAAGAACTGAATTGAAGCAAGCATATCCAGTTCAAAGCCGAAAAAGCCAATAGGGTTTTCTGGTAAAGTCGCCGCACAATTGAGAGACTGTGGGGACCATCCCTGAATGCTGTCTTCTGGATGAACACTGCTGTAATATTCATGCGAAATATCGGTAAAATTTTGCTATTTTCCAGGACATTTGTACGATAGATAATAGGAGAATCAGAAGAAAATAAAAACAAAATCGGTAATTTTCTGGCACATCTTCAGAAGTAATGGGAATTTTCAGGTTTTCTTTACTGCATGTTACCTATTAACCCTACAATTGCACAACTTTTCCCTAATTTGACTATCTTCTTTGGTTTCCGGGATCTCAATGATAGACATCCTTATCTTGGACACAGTGTATATTAGGATTACCCTGTACATACTTGTTCAAAATATCAGATTTATACAGCACCGATTCATTATTCTAAATACTGATTAGAATTCTTGACTTCGTAACATCACTCACTGTAATTTCTCACTCCAACTCCTTTAACACGACGGCTTTGTAGCTTAGTTGGACTACAAAACCGGAGGTCGGGTGTTCGAACCTGAGTTGAGGTGAATTTTTGATCTGCGGCAGAGATGGGAATTGGTTTCTAGTCTATAACTTTTGATTAAGAAGTCTGATCGAAAAAGTACGAATTGATTTGGATTCTACGCACCCAAATTAATAAGAAAAAGTGTTTTTCCGAGAAATTTTGGTGTAGTCGATTTTTGGTAAAAAACGAAGGTTATACACTGCCTTTTTTTGAGCCCCGAAAAAAAAATTGTCTCAGATCGACCCGGAAAAAAAATTTTTCTTATAGAATGTGGCCTGTAGAATCCATAATTTCAAACAGTTCCAAGATTGGGCTACTAGTTCAAAAGTTACAGCCCTTTGAATTTTCTTTCGAAATTGGTTTCTAGTCTATACCTTTTGATTGAGAAGTCTGATCGAAAAAGTACGAATTGATTTGGATTCTACGCACCCAAATTAATAAGAAAAAGTGTTTTCCCGAGAAATTTTCGTGTAGTCGATTTTTGGTAAAAAAGGAAGGTTATACACTGCCTTTTGTTGAGCCCAGAAAAAGAAATTGTCTCAAATCGACCAGGAAAAAAAATTTTCTTATAGAATGTGGGCTGTAGAATCCATAATTTCAAACAGTTCCAAGATTGGGCTACTAGTTCAAAAGTTACAGCCCTTTGAATTTTCTTTCGAAATTGGTTTCTAAGTCTATAACTTTTGATTGAGAAGTCTGATCGAAAAAGTACGAATTGTTTTGGATTCTACGCACCAAAATTAATAAGAAAAAGTGTTTTCCCGAGAAATTTTGGGGTAGTCGATTTTTGGGAAAAAGGAAGGTTATACACTGCCTTTTTTTGAGGCACGAAAAAAAAATTGTCTCAGATCGACCCGGAAAAAAAATTTTCTTATAGAATGTGGCCTGTAGAATCCACAATTTCAAACAGTTCCAAGATTGGGCTACTAGTTCAAAAGTTACAGCCCAGTGAATTTTTTTTCGAAATTGGTTTCTAGCCGGAATGGCCTTTAGGGGTTATAACGTAGGAAGTACAAAATCTCATGGCGAATCTTTTAAATTTGGTAAGTAAAATGCCTCTTATTAGGTACATAAGCTGTTTTTTATCTCTTTAATGCCTCCAAGTCAGGTAGACTCACTTTCATGACATATTATGTATAAAATTTTACCTGAAACCGCAACATGTAGAAAACTTTTCCAAATTAAATTAATTCATGTGTGAAATTTTGATACCTAATCACGCATGCTAAAATCACTTTATTTAATTGTTTCCATAGAGATTTCAAAATAATTAAAACAGTCAGTGTCATTTTAACGCAGTTTTCAGTTTATACTTTGTACTTTTCAACTATACAGTCTTTATAACTAGGTACAAAAGCAGGTATCAGTGAAGAAGAGTACCACCTATGCAAGACGTTGTTATAATGTAGCCGAAGCTGCGGCCGCTGTAGTGAAATATTCGCTCCCCACAAAGTCAAAAAAAAGGTACGAAAAGGCGTAGAAACCTTTTAATGACTGGCGCAAAACTAAAGGACTTCCACACAATTCCATTAATTGTTCGTAATAAAAAACCATTATCCTTTGTGTAGGTATATTAATATTTAAAAATATCCACATAGTCTGCATTATAATTATCCAATCGTTGATTGAATAACTTATTCAATGAATGATCTAATTGTTATTTTGCATGTACTAGGACTGTAATGGGCGCCAGGCAAAAATATTACAGTACTAGTCAGGTAAAGATCAACTTTCTAATGTCAAAATAGCCCTGAAATTTAGATTTTCTTGACGGTTTCAGGTAAAAACTATTACTTAGCGTACAATGTACAATATTTTATTTGTTACTCATTTATAAACAAATAATAGGAGTTCTTAAATTGATTTCGAAGAAATTTTTAAAATATGTTATCCATGTAACAAAGCCTATGCATTAATTGTCAATAAAATTGTCATATATCACTAACATGTAAAATTTTGTTAACTCATTTTTTTCATTTACCATATTCAAATTCATTATGTGATTGAAATTTTCCAAGAAGGTGTCCACTCCGCCAAAGGGGATGAGATATAAAACCCCTTCTGACGCTTATACTGTTGGATTACTGAAAAGATTGAGAGGTACAAATTTTAGTTCTCCGTTTGCTTGGAAAATGCCTCGGATACTGCCACATCTTCTACTATTCCTTAAAGTCTACATTAAAAACAAGCTGAAGGAGTGGAATTTCAGCGGTATACGTACTAATTGATGAGCAATTTAAAAAGAGAACAAACAAAAATTTGGGTTTAAGACGACCAAGTCGGCAATTAAAGTTGGAGGAACTTCGCTCTACCCTATTTTTTAATTAGACGAAGTGGCGTAATCAAACCATGTTTACACTGCCACATTATGCAATCGCAAATCAGCTTTATGGCACTTTAAATCACTCCCACTGAAGTGATACTCTACTGCATGTGAAATAATCGCCCAAAAGGGTTCGAAATAACGTAAATAATTTTTAACAAGACAAATCGCGCGTTCATCAGGAGGGGGTCCTTGCGGATTATCTAAAGTTCCGCATTTCAGATGATTAAACGTTCAGCTAGTTAGTCCCTTTCTCTACGATTCTACCTTCTTTAAGTTTAGCCAGCGTTCTAGTTAGCTTGGAGTTAATGACTCGTTTAGAAAGGTTTCGAAAATCTTGGTTTACTAATAAGAAGGTTAAACCACCTACGAACTAATTACGCGAGGGATTAAACTACGGTCGAGCTGAAAAGTGAGGGGCCTTTCACAAATATATATAGATGAAAAATTTAACAGGCGAAATCGATTGGGGACGTCTCCGAGATTTTCTCGCTCAATTTTGCGAAATTGGTTTTAGACTTTTTGCGCGAACTAAATATAACTTTGACCGGCCGTGCTTGTAATCAGATTATTAACACTTCGGCGTCACCGCTTGCGGTTAAATATTAATAATTATTGCGGCGTTTTTTCGTTCGTAAACAAATTGGAATTGGAATCGTTCGCGATTAAACAAGGTATTACTGAGTAATTGCTTCCACTTTTTTTGGTAGGTATCCTCTCGTAAGGGCCACGTATTGATCCCGCGTCCACGGGTTAGGGAGTCACCGCCAGATTTCGTCCGCCCTCGGAAATCTTCGTAATTCTGGATTAAATAACTGTTTTTTTTTTCGGCAAGTTTGTGCCAAGTCAAAATTTTATTAAGCATTTCCCGCGTTATCGATTTAGTCGTAGGTAAGGGGGTCAATCTTTCTTAATACCGTAGCAAATCACTCTCCCCAGGGCACTTTGGTGGAGTGATATGGCTCGCCGCAACTGTCCACGTAATGGGCCCACGCTTCGGCCGGTGATCTAGGAAATGGCCGGATCATAAATAATGCCGCCGCCCGTCCTAAATAAAATCTCCGAAATCAATTACTTGTATTGGTTGTACACGAATTGTCAGTTGTGAGACTCCTCTTTCCTTTGCTCGCGAAACCTCCATCCGTCCATCCATCAATCAGCGAAAAACGTACGGAGTTAATCGGATTCACTATCGCTCAACATACTAAATTTTATGTCTCATAAATCATCTCGTTAACGTGATGATATAAATATAGTTGCCGCCGAAATTTATGAGTCCCCAGGTTAAAATTTCGCCTGATCGTAATTTTAGATAAGACCATATCTTAGTTACAGGCCATAATTTAAATTTTAATCTGATTGCTGCAGTATGCACACAAACCACTTAACGGCAATCGACACGTAGGTATATATTTCGGTTGATAATGGACACCGCCTTTTTCCACCATGCGTCGGGAAAGCCTGGCGCGCTTTCGATTTGCATTAAAAAGCCACCGCTTCCGGAAACGAGTGTACGGTCAGCTTTAAATGGTTTAATAAAGAGCCTAATATCTGAATTAAATATACTGGCTCGTAAATAAAATATGAGCAAAGCGCGGCTTCCCCTCCGAAAAGCGCATAAAACCGCCCTTATACCTTTCGCAGTAAAAATTTGATTGCAATTGAATCGTAAGTAAATAAATGTTTTAGTCGAGGCGCGCTGAAAATAAACGACGTTAGCGGCGCAGCGGAAGACGAAGCGTCTATTAATTAAATACCTTCTCTATACCCCGTGGAGTATGGCGGCGTAATGTAATTCGTCCTGGAGCCAGATCTTGGTAAAACCGCAGCATGCCAGCGTGCGTTTGTATGATTATTTGATATTACTAATCCACACCGCGCGAATTAACGTTGTTTTAGACATTTTCGTATTGGGATTTAGCCTTATCTGCATGTCGGCTATGTTAAGCCATCCCCGCAAGCCGAATTCGTGCAACTGCCACATTGTGATCCGGGTCATCCCCCTAAATATCTAAGCAAGATTTGAAGTGCCCCAAAATCGATGCCGTGACCGATTTTTACCAGTCAAATTATCGGCCATCGGGCTGATTTTCCATTTCCGCCTTCCCGAGAAGTGCCGTATTGATTCACTCCGAAATATTTTTTTTATCCGCGGCACCGGCAATAAAAGTTACTGTTTTATAGGGACTAAAATATTTACACGCAATCAGCTTTCTTGTACAAAATGTTCAGGCCCAGGTCACAAACCTTAGATATTTCATACATCGCATCAAATATTTAAATGCTTTTAATTGAGTACCGACCGTATGCGACTTCATGAACAATGCATGAAGGAAATGGAATAATATAAGGCTTCATTTTTGATTTGCAATGGATCTTTAGAAATTCTATGCGCGAGAATGGAAGGAAATGTTTTATTTAAATTTCGAACTCCCGCAGATTTGCGATAAAGTCAACCTAAATGCACGTAGACATTCATGAGACTCCTGCAATCGCAATTCCAGAACGATCCTTATTCGAAGCCCCGAACAAAGCTTTAGGATTATTAACAAATTGATGTTTTTTAGATTATTTAATCAATATTAAAATTTTCGAGGCTCGTCATCAAAAATATTTGGGGGTCTTTCCTTATATGAGCAATTTTTAAACGATGTTAATCTGTATCTGTAGAAAATAGTGTCTTGATTTGGCTTTGCTGATTTTGCATTTTGTAATTCATTGATGCACAGGTCCATTATAGAATTTAGAGTCACCGCTTTCTGCGTTCAGTAAGAGTCCTTGATTTTGTTCGAACTTTAAATGTCAATCTTTGTGTAATAACAAAAGGTAACTTGTATTGACTTCAGCTATTTGTAACTAGGGGTATGTAACCCTTGAATTTGCTTGTTATTTAATTGTTTCACTTTAAATGTTATTCTCTTATTTTGATTTCTTTAATATTTATTTATTTATTATCCGTTTCTTGTTCTGGACCCTCAACAGGCTTGCGCCCAATTAAAGAGTGACCCGCATAATGCTTTTTAGATGTGCCTCTGCAGAAGGTCTAAGTTGTTTTATACTACTCCGGTATTTACCTTACGAATTAGGAAAACTGCAGGAAAACCTAATTCGGAGTAGCCGATATGTTATTTTTCACAAATGGGAAAGGAGTGGAGTTGCTTTTAAATCTATTTGAGTTGGCTACTGTTGGGCATTCAGATGTTGTATTAGATTAAAGTCAGATTTAAATTATTGAAATTCAAGAGTTACTTCCTCGGATTGTTAATTTTTGTATATTGCAGATATTTCTCCAGATTTTTCACTTATATTTACCCTCCCAGAACAATAATTCAGAATTTTCTTCGGACTGTAATTGTAAACTGTAAAAAAGCAGGTGCATGGCCCTTCGTAAATAAAACATTAACCAGCATTTGCATTACGCTTTTTTAAGTTTCCTTTAGTAACGGAAAATATGTAAAGAATTAATAAAAGCATATCATTGAAAGGAGCTTGTATAAACGAATTAAATTTTTGTATATTTTGGTCGGGGTCCCTTTTAAGTCGGGGCCCGTCCTCATTGTGTACCTTTGAGGCATTGTAGTTAAGCCACTGCACTAGCTGTATATGATTCGTGTTCTGGAATTAGTGTTTATTATTTATTTATTATATAATGCAACTAAAAACCCTAGATCTCTTTTAGTGGTTGAATAAAACTTTTTAAACATCATTTGAAATTAAACATTTTGGTTCTTGCACCATATTTTATACTTATATACCGTTTTCCATATATCTTTTAAATTTGAGACCCAAAAATTTGTAAGCTCCTCGTAAATTTTGAATAGATAGCTCCATCTATTGTTGCAATTTTAACCACGCAATTTTCCGTCGTTATCAATTGTCACTTTTACTTCCTTTCTGTTGAGAACACCAAGTTACACTTCGTTTTACTAAAACAGCTGAAAGCGTTGGTTAGAACGCATGGATTTTTTTTAATTGCCATCATCAATATTTATTAATCCCTGGCGATTGGATTCGCGAAATTGGAGATTTTGCAGTAACTAGGACCGATAAACTCCAATAGTGAGGATTTTAATTGCGTTTTTTCTGCCTTATCGTAAGTACCGCCATTTGCATTTCGCGTAATTCAAGTGTTAGGGCCAGCTGTAATTTGTGTACGACATTTTTTTCCATTGCTACTTCATCTACTATCAGCCCTCTTATTTAAGAGGTGCATTTATTGACATCAACGATGGAGAGTTATCTTTGATTTCTTTTAGGGTTTTTAATTTAAGTCTCAATTACAAGTACCGGTTTAAATTACGGATACGTTACATTACATACCTTGCATTAAGGTCACCAATTGTGAGTGCCTACGCCCCTGACACACCTTCCATCTGCTAATAACGAGCGGCCATTTGCTGTGAAATGGGTGAACAGGTCATGAACAAGATTTGATACCAAGGATCGATCCGCAACAAAGAGACAACATCTGTAACTCTTTAGCGTATTAGTTAATAACTATTTCACCCCTTTCGGGTTAAATGCTATCACATTCTAGTAATTTGTTAACATTAGTACCTATTTAATATCTTTGCCATCTCGGTTAAATTATGATCCGAGTTTGAACCGCGAATATTGTTGTCTTTAGGAAGTGGCTAGCCGATTAAGTTCCGTACCTGTTACAGAAACAGATTTCGAGTAGAGCGAGACCCATCAGGCATTAATCAATTAATATAATACCGAGCTCTGCGGCCGAGATTTCCTTTTGATTAATTTCAGGTTTTGAATGCGAGAATGGAGCTCACTATTATTTTGGTATTAAACATTTCTTGTGGTTCCTAAATTGATTTTTACTGTTATTACTACCCTAGTGTCTTCTCAATTTCGTATGGGGAGAGTTAAGTTAGAAATTGAGTGGCGCTCAGCCATTGGTAAGTGCAACGAAGGATTAAGTGCAAATGCCCAGAGAGCTACCGCTGTGACAGATCTCAAGCTTGTATTTTCTAGTTTCCAGTTGACCGTTTATGCGGCGGGTTTGAGGAAACGCGGCGCCAACTCCCCCAACCGTTATACTGTGCCAATTATTAGACATACGCAAGACCTGAATCACTGTTTTACATCCAAGGAAGGGCAGAACACATGAATAGGACAATGAGGAAGTCTCTGCCAAAAGTTGTGCCCCAGCATCCGCGTTATTTGGCAGGGAACCGGATACCGTGTGTTTTAAAACTTGGTACAAGACCGGGCCAGGAACAAACTGTGGGGAACGAGTACGTAGAAAACCTGCGTCAGAAATTATATGCCAATTTCGGTATAATATGCAGTAGAGTTTGGTTTTTTGTTATTCTCTGTGCACTAATGCCCATAGCTCGAGTGATTTCTCGAGAATTTGGCGCAAGTTTTAAATGCAATCGAGGTAAACACAAGCTATACCTTCCGGAAAAATTTCCATAAAGGGTTCAACTGTACCGCCTTAAAAGAGATCCAGTTTTCAATTTTTCGCGGAGGGAGCCTTTTTCAAGGGAGGGCCGTGCCATTTGAAACTTAAAGAAATCACCGATTTTAGCAGTATCTGTACGTTACTTCAAATTTTTTGAGTTGTATTAAGTATTTGTCGGCTATTTTTCAGAATGTACACTGAATGTTCACTTGGACGTAATCATAATATCCTTAAAGCAACATATCTCTGGATATTAATAGTATGAACCAGATTTGTATTGCATTTAATTGAATCCAAAAAAAGAAATTTGGTTATTTTTCATTAGTTGAGAGTTTGTATTTCCTAAGTAATAATATTGTTTAACCCCCCACTCGATTTAGAGGTTTCGGGGTAAAGTTTTGTAATCGCTAATGCGATTTTTTCTTAGTTGTAGAAAACTTACTATTTAAGACTGGACGAATTTGGTGGTGCTGATGCGGTGTCAGAAGACTTACCTAAAATAAAAGAAAAAATCAATTAATAAACGAGTTCCGCATGAGCTTAATTACTATATTTATGTTTGCTGAGCTATTTCATTGATTTTTAACTGGCAAGGAAACTATTAAATTAAAGCAAGTGATGGAACGCCACAAAAGATGAAGTTTGCGTGAAAGAAAATTGGAAACGCTGATTATTTTCTGTAAACTTTGTCGACATGAAAATGCACAATGATGAAAGGAAGTAGCGAAATCGTTCATTTCGGCGAACTAAAATATATCCATGCCATCCATGAAAGCTCCTTTCATCATGTAATTATTCTCAGTTTTGCCTTTAAAAACATGAGCATGTTAAAACAAAAATGAGATCATTAATTAAGAATGGAAAAGCGAAGCTTTCATTTAAGTATGCGCACAGTTCACATTTTAAAAAAAATCAGAAAATTTTCTAATAGATTGTGATCTTCGACAGGGGGGTCCTAGTCCTTCCCAATCACTGAATATTTTAATCATTTGCTTTATTTTTAGTTGGGCGATATGGAAATGCTCCCTATATCCTCGCTGGCAAGGTTCTATTTCGCTAATGTAGTTTTGAGTGTCGGAAAATCGTTCGATATATAAAAAAAGATTATGGTGCGTCTCGAAGAGGATGATTCAAGTTTTTTTTATTGGATAAACACAAAGATTGTGTTAAATTTTAGCACCCACTTAAAAACTTGGTATACACATCATAAAATTTGTGTGCACAAGATGGAACATGTGGGCTCGTAAACCTTCGATTAAACTATTAAGATTAATAAGAAAAAAATCCGTAATAGAAAGTAATTTTGGAAACGTTTCGCCCTATAAGTATAACATTATTTTGAGTACAATTTATAAAGAACACCGATCATTTCGTTTAGCTGCAATAAAAGTGAAATGGTCGCCGTTATTTTTTAAAAGTCCATAAAGTAGCGAAACGCTCAACAGATGTCGCAGCGACGAAAGTAAATAGAAGTATGAAATAGCCGAAGGAAAATCGTGAGAACATAAAAAACATTCTAAATTTAAAGAGGAAACACTTGGAGCTAAACATTAATATAGCGCAGCTCGAGTAAAAAATGTGCATATAACCCCCCTTAAGGCGAAGAGTGTGGAAAAGACAATAAATTTGTTCAGTAAAAAAAAACAGGTAATACCTACCCGCGCGCATTTTAAATGTAAGGGGTAGTTTTATCTAAAGCTCGTAATTCAATAATCGCGCATTTAATTATACCGCACAGGACTAACAACCCTCGTAAATTACCGAGTATAAACACTATGAATATGGAGAAAAGTGCAAACAAATTGTGCGTGATCACGAAACTTTGCAAAAAGAGTACTAGGTAATCAAGAATCTTGAAAAAAAAATGTTTTAATTAACGTGTCCGATTTGGGGGTAGGTAATCGAGACGCCCGAGCGCGCAATCAACACCCACGAAATATAAATTCGGCATCTGGCGTTTTCCGGTTGATATTTAATTTTACTTTGAGAGTGCCATTTTACATGTGAATGCGTACGTACCTCTCCCAGGGCACTCGTAAAACAAGCGACGTTTCGCCTCCGGGGCTGTATGCAGATTTTTTAATCAGCGCAGCGCCTACGTTAATGTTTGCTTCAAGTGTCTCCCCTTTCAAGTTGGCTAAATGTGCTTTTGCAATTTTCGAATGCGCCTTACCGTCAATTTAGGTCACATCGCTCTTCTCTCAGCGTGCGAAATGGATTTGTTTTCCAAGTCTCTACCGATGACGTAAATCGTCGGGTGCAAACGCGTGTTTCTAACGATTCCCATTTTGATTAATTACTTTGTGGCGCTTTCAAGTTTGCGAATAACTACACCTTACTGCGAATAACCCGATAGCATGTTAACGGAAATTTCGTAAATAATGAGAGGTAAACGGTTGATCGATACGCACGATTCTCTAAAAAGTAATGAACTCATTAAAATGGGGTAGTTAGAAAATTTTACAGCTTGTTACGCATCATCCCCACATTTTTTTTTCAACTAAAACTTTACACAATTAAGGGATAGTATTTACACTAGAAATCAATTAACCTACTTTAGTTTAATTACGTGTTTTTACTTTGAGGGTTCAAATTGGGAAGCTTTACTGCAGGATCGTTTTCCGATGAGTACTCGAAAAAATTCCTTTTGAAACGCTAGCGCAATCCATCATTTTGAGTATCAATCTTTACTTCTAATTCAATTCTCGTACATGATCGATATTGGAAAAAAGTTCTAAACAAAAATTAATGATTGTTAATAGTTTTCGTCAAAAGCACCTTATTTTCACTTTTCAAGAGAAACTCTTCCCGTGACTTTCCGAGAAGCTTGATCATTTCTAAAGTTCTTGTAACTGCTGAACATTTCGAGCATTGTTTTCCCATTTACCCAGTTATGCGTTGAGTGATTATAAAGACGTGCCTTTTTATTTTCATATGATCGTTTTCATTTAAAAGCGATTAATATACCCCGCACAGGAAAAACCTTGTCTCCATTTACCTAACACTACTATAATACAATGTCTAGTAAATTACTAATTCGAAAACCACCGTTATTTTGGCATGCCACAAGAAAATCGCCCCCCTTCTGACATTTGTCACAAGACGCAACAGACAAACGATCTCGGTCTTTCAAAACCACTTTCACGTCCCAAATACGAATTCAAATTTATTCTAAAATAACGGGCTTTCACCTATCGCTATATGACCGATGTGCGATTCATTTTTTCTACTCGATAATGTTCTAAATGAAAGTTTAAAAAAGGAAAAGTGGTTTTGGTGTAAATTTATACCAGCTGTACCGTATCCCTTTTTTCGAAATTGCAAGACACCCATCAAACGTAGCATCTTGACATGCCGTGTTAAAAAGTTCAAGTATACAGGATGGCCCAATGAAAACGAATTATTGAAGGGGTGGCATTAGAGGGTGTACAATAGGACCGTAAATTTTAAGGTAAAAGATGTCCCCCTTCCCACCAAAATCGACGTGTATTTAATTTAAACGTCCAAAATAGCTTGGGTTCCCCCTTCGTTTCCATTCTGTTCCGAACTTCATTTTATTTCGGGTCCCGCGTCCCAATTTTAATAAAAATGACAGATGTCACTGAAATTCATAATTATTTCTTTCACTTTAACTACCCTTACGGTTAAAGGTACTCATTCAAACCTATTAAAAAGTCCATTTAACGTATGCTGTAAAATAAAAATAATTTTGAACAGCCACAACCGTAAGTTGATGATACAGAATATCTCTATAAAGGTACCCAAGAATTAAAGAAAAAAGCAAAACAAAATTGAGAGATATAATACTAGCGTAAATGCGTTACTTACACTTTAGTAAGTCCTTCAAAATGAACAAATATCTTCGCTAGAATATGTGGGCGAAGTTGGATGTGAAAACACGCGCTCAAGTGTTCACCAATACTGGGATTTACTTGTTTGCACATGTCCTGTCGAAAAACGTAAGAAATTGTATAACGACTGATATAGACGGAGATATACAGAAAACAGAGTTGTCGTTATTCAAGAGAAAAATAAGCTTTTAATATGACAGATACCGAAGTTTAAGATGAAGGAAAATCTGAAAAAAAGGCTTATTGTTACTTCTGAAAAACTAGGTACTTAACTGAATTTAAGTTGAAAGAATCGGACACGCATTTTTGCTGGCTGGAATTTTGTTTTTTTTCCTAGGAGCGAAATTAACCACCTATAGCAAGGAACGCGTCTTTGAGGGGTAGTCGACTTTGGGTGCCCGACAGTTTCTGAGAACTCGAATTGCGGTCTCTTTCCCTCGTGTCTCGAGCTATCAGAAGTACGCAAAAATTGAGTACAATTTTACGGCAGGATTTTAGCGAAATGCACCAAAATGCGAATTGCGGGTGCCCGGGACATCGGAGAGGGTGGGTACCGACAAAGGGAATATGGTAACCCTCGACGAGATCTTACTGATGGTGGAGTCAAAACTTCAACCGAAAATTGTAGGTGCACGGGGCTTGGGAAGCGGGTACTGATACTAGAAATGTGGCAGCCTTCGACAAGATCTTACTGATGGTGGGTGTCAAATCTGGCTAATAGAATACTGATCTGCCACACAAAAATGCGCTGAAGTCCCTTCGAGGATTTTGATAATTTTTTAGAAACACCTTACAGGATACAATTTGAAAAGCGAACTGTCAAAACTAATAAAAACAAAAGATTATCCACATTAGCCAGGGCCTACTGGGCCATTTTTCCAATTTTACTTAGCCAACTACAGAAAATTGATTTTTATTTGTTTGTCGACAAAATTACAAGAGACGAAAAAGTTTCTAAAGAAATCAGAAAACGGATTATTATTATTATTATTATAGATTCTTAATACCATTCAGAGCTGGGCAGTATACTTTCAAAAAGTATTTGAATAGTAAATACTTTACACAAATCAAAGGTATTTGAATACTAAATACTTTTACGTCCAGCACAAGCGAATACTAGATACAGATACATTGAAAAGTATTCAAACACTTTAAAAAATAAGTATTCAAATACTATAAAAAGTATTCAAATACAGTAAAAAGTATTCAAATACTAATTGTCACTCAAATACATTAAAAATTTCAAGTAGTATACTAGATAAAAGTCTTAATACTACTTAAAAAATCCGTTTATACTTTGTATGGAGTTAGCTTTTTTATATTTCTATTGTTATATACAAATTTAAGGGGAGTAAAAACGTAATATTATTATTATATTATTATATAGGAGGTACCTACCAGGACCTTTCTTATACCAGTTATATCCTTAAGAATACGTGTACCAGTTTTCAAAGCGTCGTGCACAAGATACGTACGCCTTTCTGAAATTAATCCTAGCGATTTTGGAACAGATCCTTTTTAGCGCATTTCCACAAAAATAAAAAAAAATGCGCTATTGTGGCCACTTTGTCCGTCCGTCCGTCCGCTAACTTTGCGACGCTACTAGTTTTTTATCTTAAGAGCTATTGTTCTACTTTTTTCGCTATTTGGTTCGTTATGGTGTCGAGTCTTGTACCAAGGAAGGGATTTTTTCTGTACCGCTTACAAAAAAAGTTATTGTAAAAAAAAACAAAAAACCGTTTTTTTACATGTTCTATAATTTTACACTTTTGCCGTTTATTAACGATCCTAGAGATCGTTTATAATTTTGCATTGCTATCTGTCGCCTGCCGGTTGGTCTGTCCGTCTGTTTCTTTGTCTGTCTGTCCATCTATCTGTCCGTGTGAACGATAACTTTGTTTAGAAATGTTCGATCGCTTTTACATTTCCGTTAGTTATGAACTGAATTGCATGAAATTCAATATGGGCATAGATATAGCCATATAATACGCAATGCCAAAAGTTGAATCGAATCGATTCAAAATTCGCATCTCAACCATTTATAAACCGAATTGCAAACTTTTTTACTTATAAAAGTATTTGAATGAAATTTGATACATAGGCACTTGGAATAAAGGAAAATCAAACGCCAATTTCAAAATTGGGTTTTGCGCATGCGCAGTGCCAACTTTTTTATTTATGGAAGAATTTAAACGAAATTTGATACATAGGCACTTGGGATAAAGGAAAATCAAACGCCCATTTCAAAATTTGGTTTTGCGCATGCGCAGTGCCAACTTTTTTATTTATGGAAGAATTTAAACGAAATTTGATACATAGGCACTTGGGATAAAGGAAAATCAAACGCCAATTTTAAAATTTGGTTTTGCGCATGCGCAGTGCCAACTTTTTTATTTATGGAAGAATTTAAACGAAATTTGATACATAAGCACTTCAAATAAAGGAAAATCAAACGCCAATTTCAAAATTTGGTTTTGCGCATGCGCAGTGCCAACTTTTTTTATTTATGGAAGAATTTAAACGAAATTTGATACTTAGGCACTTGGAACAGGAAAAAATCTAACATTAGTTTTAAAATTTAGGTTTGCGCATGCGCAGTTTAACTTTCTTATTTAGAAAAGCATTGATATGAAATTCTTCTCATAAACTGAAATTGAAGTAGCACGTCAACAATGGATTGCCCATGTGCAACGCTATCTTCATATTTGTGGCCGGATTTTTTACGATTTTTACAGAAGTGCAATCTACAAAAATTGGGGAAATGAATGGCAGTGGAATGCGCTTATGATAAATCGTTTACGATTACTTTTTAAACTTGTTTGTCCAATCCGTCTGTCCGTGGTGCAATGATAGTTTGTTTAGACGTTTCCGGAAAATTATTCCGGCCTTTTTTTTTGAAAATTGGTACCATGGTCTTAAGGATATAAACGTAGGTCCCGATTGTTTTTTAAAGTTACACGTAGGCTATCGAGTCAAAAAGTTTCATTCCAGGATCGTTCGGTATTCAGTTGTATTTTTATATTTAATTTTGTGACAATGGAAACTTTCCCTAAACATTTCTAAATTGTTCTCAAATAATTGAATAACTTAAAAGTACTGCCTTTTTTTGAGGCCGGAAAAAAAATTGTCTGAGATCGACCGGGAAAAAACATTTTCCTATAGAATTTGGCACGTAGAATCAATAATTTAAAAAAAGTTTGAAGATTGGGCTACTAGATCAAAAGTTACAGCCCTTTGAATTTTTTTTCGAAATTCGTTTTTTGTCTTTGTCGTTTATATTGAGAGGTCTAATCGAAAAAGTACGAATTGTTTTGGATTCTACGCACCCAAATTAATAAGAAAAAGTGTTTTCCCGAGAAATTTTGGTGTAGTCGATTTTTGGTAAAAAAGGAAGGTTGTACACTGTCTTTTTTTGAGGCACGAAAAATAAATTGTCTCAGATCGACTCGGAAAAAAAATTTTCTTATAGAATGTGGCCTGTAGAATCCACAATGTCAAACAGTTCCAAGATTGGGCTACTAGTTCAAAAGTTACAGCCCATTGAATTTTCTTTCGAAATTGGTTTCTAGTCTATAACTTTTTATTGAGAAGTCTAATCGAAAAAGTACGAAATGTTTTGGATTCTACGCACCCAAATTAATAAGAAAAAGTGTTTTCCCGAGAAATTTTGGTGTAGTCGATTTTTGATAAAAAAGGAAGGTTATACACTGCCTTTTTTTGAGGCCCGAAAAGAAAATTTGTTAGAAAACCATAATGTTTGTAGGTTGTACACAGAACAAGAAAGTCTTTCGATTAGTTTAATAGAAATTTTGTGTTGCAATTAGAAAAATAAAGTTCGTGGCCTTTACGGAGTTCCAAAATTTTTTTTCAAAATCCGGTTCGTTGTTTTCCGTTTCCGTATACTTAATATACAGATCCAAAATTTGAACAAAACCGTCGAGCCGTTATCTCAGAACAAAAATTTTATTCTTAAAAAAATTTTGACATGTCCAGAAAACGGTGATAGTAAGCTAGGAAGCTAAAAAAACTCACCCTATATGAATAAAGACAACGAGTTTCTAAAAATTAACAAAAATCTCAATATTTTAGTACTGTACTGCAGTATACTAAACACTCTGTCTGTATATGAAAAATTACTAAACGCTCTGTAAAATATACTTTGAGATCATGAATTTTGAAAATATTCCAATAGCGATCCAATATTACAATTTAAATTTAGTAGTTTTGTATAAGCTGTGTTCCTATTAGTGTAAGTTGCAATTTTATTATTAGAATAGGTAAATCTTATTAATTTTTCGAACTATACCGAATTTCAGAGAACAATTAATTTGTATTAAGACCACCACGGGATTGTGACTGGGTAACGTCATAATAATGATAATACGTTTAAAATGGCAAAATTGTTTCCTTTGTCACTTATTTAGTCAGTTTATAGCACAACGTAAACAAAAAGAGCAAACCTAAATTTGTGCTTCAAAACGTGTACTTTCGTAAAAAAAATGGGGAGATCATTTTTTACCCCTAATGCATAGGTGATATGTGACAGCCGCCACCCAACACTTTATATTTCGAGGATTACTAAAATGGTCATTCACTACAATGACCATGGCTAATCAGTCATTATGTAACTTACGAAAAGACACGGAGCAATAAAAGGCTTTGATCATGCAATCAGAGCAATATCTAATTAAAGAATATAATCAGGAAATTTAATTCGGAAGCTATTTCTAGGGATTTAGTTGATGTAGGAAAAAACGTTGCATGAGTATAGAACCACACGAGCGCTTATATAGAGCACTGCGCGTTATTAATTTAGAGCCTTGTTAATTAAAGCAAATCAAAAGCGTAAAAACTGAACGAAAAAAAAAACGAAATCTGGTTCCGGCGTCTACTTTAAGCATCGCAATAAAAACAAGTAAATTTACGCGTTGATTACATTGCAATTTGAACTAATTAAGAAGTCCAATTACAAAACAAACGCTTTATCGAGATAAAAAAAAACAACCAAAGACCCTTTTAATACCTACGTTTGTTTTGTTTTTGCTCTTTTTAGAAAATGAAGCTCGCCGTTCGATTTCGAATGGAATTTCGAGATAAATAACTAATGACGAATTGCGAAGCTTGTTCGGTGTGTAACGCGGAGAGGTGACAAACGGCTGCTAATAAACAATTAACGAGTACTAGCATAACCAATAATGCATGATACAAACGCGTCCTCGATACGTAGGTGGCTAAATGAAGCCATTTCAGGTCCAATGTCGTTATATCGTAACCTGGATTATAGTGTTTACGATAATATGGACATTCTCTACATAATTTAGATGAAACTGTAGGTGTAGTGTTAGATTAGTAGGTACATGCTGTTTAATTTGGAACGTAACTACATGTATTACCGAAGTTATTCCTTAATAATCGTTACAACCGGATACTCATGTCTTTTATGCCCGATTGTGCTAACTTTCCACATTTTGGACTCAAATCGATCAATGTGGCTATCACGGACTCCATTATTTGGCATCGAGACTTACTTCTTGGTACAGTTTAATACCATCATGTGCAAAGTAGACAATTTCTGTGATTGAGCAATCTAATGGCCGGGGTTTCAGCCAATCCAACTCACTATACGTTTACAAGTATCCGCAGTCAATCACACGCGCCGGCGCAATGTTTCGCATAGGTCGATTTCTCTAAGAATATCAAAGTTACCTGAAACAAAATCAGTCTGCGAATCCCTAAGAATGACCGACTTTATACAACTTTATACACTTGATGAAACCCATGATTGTCACTTTCCCCAAATTCTTGCATTTCCGCTTCCTTTGTTATTGGAAATGGTTATGCTTGCAGTTTGGGATCATAGTCGCCACTAACGTTTGT
The DNA here is from genome assembly GCF_008802855.1 of Photinus pyralis. Taxonomy (NCBI): domain Eukaryota; kingdom Metazoa; phylum Arthropoda; class Insecta; order Coleoptera; family Lampyridae; genus Photinus; species Photinus pyralis. Next base: position 44,251,642 of record NW_022170511.1, read on the forward strand.
GCTTGGGAACGCGACCGCGAGTTTCGGTAATTGTTGCAAAGATTATCGCGAAAGTCATATCGAACAAAAACTTTCCGTCTGATAAAGGGAAATAGTAAATGGATCGATCTAAGATGCGAGCGGCTTCCGGGATAGGATCGTGTCAATGTTGAACGAAGAGTCAACGTTTCGCCCACTTTCGTAAGAGACTCAGGACAAGAAAAGAAACAAAATCCCGGAAGTCGCTCGCCTCTTAATGACCCTGGCCGTAGAAGCCTCCGCTCTGACAAGAAGAATCAAAGTCTTAAAATATTGTCGCTAGTACAAAGTGATTGTTGAAACTGCTGTGTAAACGTTTATTGCCGTAAACCTTCAGAAAGGCTTGAACTCACGAACTTACTTTTTAGTTTTTTTTCGCTATTTGTACGTAGCAAAATTCTGATATCGCAGGGCATTTCACTTTTAGTGCAATCCACTAAAGATGGAAAGAGCGAGTTTTCTTGAACGTACATGTTACCCCCATTGAATCTTTTCAAAGGACTCTCCAGAGGTAAAATATTTTAGAGACGGATTTTCTTGGATTTGAATGAAAAATTGTATGACTCAATGGTTTTAGAGCCATATTAACCAATGGCCATATCGACGAAGCGTAAATAATTAACTTTTCGTTTGGGTAATTTAAGGTGTAGATGATCATGGTTTAGATATTATAAAGCTCAAATTACTGCCGTGCACGTAATAAAGTATCGAAAACTCCGAAAATAAAACCGAAACCCATTTCGCCTTGAGAATTATCCACATAAAATTTCCGTCAAGCGAAACCGCTTCTTAACTTTATATGAAAAAGTAAGGTTATGTACTAAATTTTCCATCGACGAATAACGCCGATTGCCCCGGATTATATGAGTTAGTGGTGTCGTTTTTTTTCCTCTCACAAATGTAACGTAGCGTACCTATACTCGATAGGCCCATTTTAATTGGAAATCGATTTGTCCCTTTTGGAGTCGGAAAATGGCGGACGGTAAAAACACGAAACTAAAGTTCCCTTTTGATTGGATTAGTAGGTAAAGTTTGTTACAGCTCATTTTCCAATGTAATTGGCGTGAAGACCAATTAGAAATTTCTATCAATAAAGTTTCATGACGTGTAAAATTTTGAGGCACGTGTTATACACTCGCGTAGGTTAATTTTGGAAAAACACGCAAACCGTAACAACTCGTTACCGGCATCTTCTTCGGCAATCGGGAAACGGAAATTAACTTAAGGCGTACCTCGATTCGTAATTCCACGATTTCTTCTTTCGTATTGTAAGGACTCAAATTTCCTTTTTACGCAGGTTCTATACAACTGCAAGCAAATGCAGACGGTACCCACGGCTTCCCGTTACAGAATCTAACGTTGATAGATGAGATTTTTACTTGTTTGACATTTTATTTCCTCTTGGCACTGGATCAATCGAAACCCAGTTCCAATTCCTCCCCGTCGCGTCGGTTACTTTTTTTTATGATTATTTGAAATTGTCGAGTTTTCGATTTTCCACATGCGGTTAACTGCGCGGAAATCACAAATCGAAATGAACTGCGCCCGCCTCGTGTCCGCTTCTAATAGTTTATTTGCATGCATTAAAATAAGATCTATTTTATGTTCACCCTCGCATTACTAAACTTGCACTTTATATACATGAAAATGCAAATGTCTTGGAAATAGCGCTGATAGCAATGCCTGAGGGTACCAAAGACGACACACATACACAACAACCACCTACCCCTTAAAATTAAAGTTCTCCATTCCACTGGAATCACTTAGAAAATGTACCTAATATACACGGCGCATTGAATTTGTCATGGGAGAGAGAGAGGTGTAAAATTAAATTAAGACCAAATATCGCTGCTTGAATGAACAATCGCCCCTGATAAGAGTTGTTTCTGCGATATAGAAGCCCTGTATTGTAATTTTCTCTATTCCCAAAGGCGCATAGAAGGAAAATTAACCCAATTCCATCCGCGCCGAGGTATGGATTTAATTGAAGCCTCTCGTATTACACTTCAATTTTTAGAGGGAATGCAAAATCGTTCGTTATATACCCTATACCTACCGACGTATTAATTGCGACTAATTGTTTCGAAAGGTTCCGATTACATTTTCGTATTTACTAACATTTGGAGTGCACTAAAATGTTCCCTTAATCGAACCGAATTCGGCGAATAATTTACGGATCCCAATATCAAGCCCCCGAAAGTTTAATTCTACCTTTCGCAATTTCTGCAAACTGCTACCTCTAATAACAATTTCAGATCAGTTCGGTTCTTCAATCTCATTTTTTATGCCAATTATAATTGGAATAGCTGTAACTCATACATAATTAACAAGTACAAATTGTGCACAACTCTTCTGCAGATGAAGCGCATTTTTAACACCCCTACGCCCCAATCGCTGAATGTGAGTAACATCTTCAGACATTCCGTTCTCGACTTTGACCCTACCAGACATTTGAATAGCCCTTTGTGAGTACTGTCCTCCGACATTCCATTCTCGAGATATTCTCACTGCAAGTTTTGACATCACCATCTTCTTCCATACGTCCCAATCGCCCTTTGTAAGTACCCTTCTCCTACAATCAGCTCTTGAGATATAAGGAATTATATCCGATTACGATAAGGAGTCCAGGGGGGAGAACTATGGTTGGTAGAAATCAATTCCTTTCGTTAGAGTACCATGAAGGATAAAACCAGCCCCCCCCCCCCCTTTGATAAGGGTTACTAAACACGTAGAAAACAGTTCCTTTTGTAGAGACTTTGTGGGGGGGGGGGGGGGGGGCTTAAAACAGCGAAATTTATTGTCCGTCAGGCATAGGTGTAGGCTACCTATTGCAAAAAATTCCAGGACTCTAGGACCATTCCCCTAAAACTAGTTCAACACGGCAGAAGTGGGTCCGGAAGGACGGACGCCGTTACTCGTACCCATTGTACACTATTTCTCGCACCTCCGTTGAATAAATGAACAAAATGGCTCTCATTCGACGACTGATTTATTTACAACTAACATTTTTGGAGACCTGGTTCTTTCAAAAGGGGCACATACGTGCATATTGCCTACGATATATCGCCTCAGTATGAACGCTGCTTTATAGGAATTGCGATTGCAGTTGCAAAAACTCTTTTATCTTAATTAATTAACAGTCTATTTTGACGTCAGGGTTAGCTTTATGACTTGTCGGGTGTGAATACAACTTAGGGCATATTATAGTTTTTGATACTTTTCATAGGTGTGGGTGCCTTTCATTTGAGATGAATATACAGAGTGTTTTGTGTATGAAGTTAGAGTGCTATGGAAGTTTCCACGTGTAGTTTGTTTCCGATCGTGTTTCAGGTGGTTTACTAATAAAAAATAAATAAATCATATACAGTGTGTTCCAGATAAAAGGATCACCTCAATATTTCTTTTAATTATATTTGACCATATTTTCTAATCTCGCCAAATAAAAGAGATATTGTGATGGCTCTTATTATCTCGAACACACTGTACCTATATGAAAAATCGTAAGTTCTAAGAACTTCAAACAATATATATGGAAAGGCAAAACGATCATGGATGCGTTAGCAATGAGACAAAAGTAAGTTACAGCACTACACACTAAAAAAACTCAACGAAAAACATATGGGGGTCCATTGATTCTAGTCGGGTACCACAGGTCAAAATTTGCTTTTTCGTTTAATTAATCTAGTTCCCAAATAAAAACAAGTCATAAAACCACAAAACTCTGTTGTCAAAAATAAGGAAGATGTACATGGTGCCCATGAAGTATGGAATATAGTGTATATCTTGGTAAATATCCACTGTATACAAAATTTTTCTATATGAAAGTTGTTTCCCATAATAATGCAGCATTCCATTGGTTTTATTTCAGAAAACAAATGAATAACAAAAAACAATTGAATTTTGTTTAATAGCAAAGCACACTTTCATTAGGCTCATTTGATAGAGATTTTGTTTCTCTTGTTAATGACGTATCACGTTACCACCCGTGTAGAAAAAATTAATTTTTATTTCAAGCTTTTTGTGAAAGTTTATGCCACTGCCTTGCAATTAATGTCATTTTACTGCTAATTTCGTTTTGTCAAGGTTTAATAAGAAACGTACACGTTCATTTGTTTTATTTTGATGTAGGATATCTGGATTAATGTTATTAATCTCATTATAATAAATTATTTTGGAAAATTTTCTTGAATAAGGGTACTAACATGTTCATCATCGAAAAGAGAAAAACAATCGCTATCAAATGAGCCTAATGAAAAGATGCACTGCCATTTAAAAGAATTCAATTGTTTTTCGTTACTCATTTGTTTTCTGAAACAAAAACAAGTGAATGCTGCCTTATTATGGGAAATAAAATGTTAAACAACTTTCATATAGAAAAATTGTGTATACATTCGATATTTACAGAGATATCTATCATATTCCATACATAATGGGCACCCTGTATAAATTTAACTTTTAAATGTGGTCCATTTTTTTGGTATCGCAATAACAGCTCATAATTGTACAGGGTGAGACTTACCATTGGGATCTCCGTAACGGTGAAAGATACGGTGTAGGTTAGAGGGGGACAAAGTTGCCTCTTTTTTATTACTAAAAAACCGCATGTGATCGGAAGTAGACCGTTCTCGTTGACACCTTCTATGGGCACTTTTTTCGGAGAATCTGAATTTGCTATCAGAATTTCCATAACTCGCTAGATGTAGAAGCTACAGATCAAATGTTTTACAATCATTTCTAAACAAAACATCCTCGGGTAACTAGATCTTGTTGAATCAAGATGATTATATTATTATTATTATTATTATTATATGATGGCGATGCATTCAAATGAATTTCCTTTTTTATCCTCTATCTTTCCCTAAAAATTCAAAATGGTGCCCATAAGAATTAAGAAAGTAGTAGACTGTAGCTTCTACATCTGGAATGTTAGATAAAGTCTGATAACAGTTTCATATACTCCGAAAAAAAAGTGGCCATAGAAGGTGCCAACCGAAACCGTCCATTTCCGACCGTTTAAGCTAGGAAAAGGAAAGTTATTTTCACAGATTTAAAAAATTTCAAATGGGTTTTTAGTCCCAAAAATTGACAAATTTGCCCCCATTTCTCTCACCGTTGCGGAGAACCACCCTGTACAGTTAAAAATCATGTTTAAAGATTCCACAAAATGGGCTACCATTAACATTTTTAGAGACTGGCACAATTGACCATAACTGGGTCAAACTGAACGCATTTCCTTAAATCTTTATTGTTTTAAAATACGAGTTCCCGAAGGACTTACTGTCTAAAAATTCTGGGGATGTTTGGGCTTGTACAGTTGGCCAGATTGGCAGATTGTACCAATTTCTCCCGAGTGTTTCACTCTTCCCGGAAACAAATAAAAAAAAAAATGGAAGGGTGCCGCAATTAAAAACGCAGGAAGTAAAACGACTTCTTGGCCCCCATCGATTTTTCGGGAACGCCGGGAAAAATTCAGGTCGCGAGGGCAAATTTGATTATTTTTTAAAGCTTAAACAAACAAAATCCAAGGCGCAATTAAAACAAACTTAAATGAATTAACTGAGAAAACAAATTAGGAAATGTGAAAGTCCCCGGGGTCATTATGAAAAGCTTCGCCCCCGAGAACGTCGAGGGCGGCACGTTTTAGGAAATTATAATAATCCGCCGAATGTCGGTTATAGGCAAGGAAAAAAATGCACATAAACGAGAGCAGGTAAAAACGGGAACAGGTGGCGAGCGGGAAAAGAACTGTTAAAGCAAAAAAAAGCGTGGCGCGAGCTTAAAGAGAATTTTGTTTAATGAGGGGGGTTGTCGTCTCTCGTTATAAATGGCTTGTCGATAATTTCGTAAATAATTAAAGTCTCGGAAAGATCCTTTCATTGGTGGAAGCCGATTTACTGGAAGAAAATCTGTTTGTTCCAGTTAAATAGGAAGGAATCTATTCCTATTGTGTAGATGAGCTAAGGCAACTTCCATGTCCGGGAAAATCCCTAGGTGCGCCCCGCGCAGTCATGCCTATTATCCCTAATTCCCAACACTCTGATTCACAATGCCCGTTGTCTGTCGAAGCTAGTTCGTGAGATTGCAATTAAGACGATAATGGCGTGTGCATGGTCGAGTTTCAAGTTGTCCCATTCTGTAAGCGCCGGCTGTTAACGGAAATAGTTTGTGGGTATAAGTTAAAGTGTCACCTGACAGTTTAAAAAGAGGGAGTAATTACTAAAGACCATTGCGGGTAGGAAGGCAGAAAGTCGCGTTCGAGATGGCGTCCGGAATTCAATTAGTGACGCGCAAGCACAATGCCCAAACAAGCAGGAGGAGGAAGGTGTTCGGTTGTAATGAAGGGGAATTTAGCAACTCTGATCGATACCACCGGACAACGTGTATGCTGGACGTAATTGCTAAGCGACACGGCCGCTGGTTTTCCTCCTTTTGTTTTCGTCGGTGTCGGTGTACCTCTCGATTTGGTTTGGTGCATATTCCTTCGAGAAGAATTACGACTTTATTAAAATAGAGCGCCCCTAAAAAGGGATATGCCCAGAGGCAATATGTTTGTTGAGTTATCGTGTGAGAAATAACGACCCCGCTGTTCAATTTAAATATTCGGCTTCAACGTGTAATTTGAATCAAATAAATGCACGCACGTATATCATTGATACGGATTTCATTTTATTTTTAGTACCCGACGCCCAGAGCGGCGAATTTATTTCGCGCGCGCTTTCGATAGGAAAAAGCTGACAGTAAATAAGCTTTAATTACTATCGCGAATGGTAATCGAAAAAACCATAACAATTGACCCATCAATCGGCGGGTTATTGCAAACAAGCGCGCCCCCTCTACAATTCGAAAACTTTCAAGTTTGCCCCCTTGGAAATTCATATGCAAATGCCTAGACTACCGCAAACCCCTTTTTACGTGTAGATACGTGAGTCATAGATGCTGACACTGGACTTACAGCAGGTTAATAATCTGCCAAAATTCAAAGTATACTTTGTACCTTTTCATTTAAATGCTCTCCACAACGAATTTCTTCATTGTGAAAAATATGAATTTAAACCCTAGTTTCCTCAGGTCAGAACATGGGCACCTCATGTTTTTCGCACTAAGAACATCGTGTCGTTCGTTAAATATGACCTGTTTACAAAACGAATATATTTAAAACAAGTAAAAAGGTTTTCGGCCTAAGGCGAGCAACTTTAGCTTTTTCCATGCAATTGATCAGAACGGACATAATGAGATGTCAAGATTTTTCTTGGTTCATCTGTCCGATACGGTTATCTTTCCCAGAAGCATTTGTTAATAAAATAAAATAAAAAAATCTCCTTAAATAAGGAATTTGACAGTTGACACATTTGATGTTTACAATATGCGATATGTTTATCTTTACTAGAGACATCTATGGTTAAAGTTTCAAAAAAATATCTCAGTTTAATCATCACGATTTTCTTTGGCTCAGGTGCCAGAGCTATATGCTACCGAATGCAAAAAGAACGAATATCTTGAAAACTGTAGGAGTAGTTAACACCTCGGATAAACGGACAGACGGAAGGACAGAGAAAGTGGGTGCAATAGCGCACCCAACTTTATTGGAAAATGCGCTAAAAAGAAAAGTTTTGTTTAAAATTCGAGCTGTGAAAAGGTGGAAAACGCAGTGGGAGAGTGTTTGGAAAGATGAAACACAACTTTGGACAAACCAAATAAAACAATGGAAACAATGGAAGAACAAAAGGTGTAGACAGGGATCGGAAATCTTAAATCTGAAGGCGAATGAAGATTGAAGAACAAAAGACCTCTGAAGTACAGATCTGAATAAGTATGGGATGTTCCATTTGAGAAACGTATTTTGTCCACAATAAAAATGAGTTGCAATGCCCTTCAGAAGAGATTTTGTCATAGTAGACAAGGAAAAACAATACACGTAAATCCCTACGTCTACTTCTAAATAAATATCTCCGGAAGTCTATTGTTTTTGGTGAAATTTCTGAAACTACTTTAGAATCAACTACTTTCGTCTCTAAAAAGCATGATGCGGGTCACTCTATAATTGGGCGAAAGTGTTTTTCAACTCTCGCTCAATTGACACACTCGGTAGGCTCGTGTGTCAAACTTTGAACTCGAATTGAAAAACTCCACTTTTTTCTCTAGTTGTACAACTAACTATTTCCGGCGAGTCTGGTGCGTGCACTACGTTTCAGTGCACGCTTCCCTTAAAATCCCGTTTTCCTAGCAATATTGCACGGATTGCCCTTTGTGATCATAATACAAAATCACAAATCTGAAACAAATTTACTCCATCAGGAAGATCTCCCACTTTTTTGACCGAAATACACGTTTTAGAGCGCCAGGAATCCGACGTCCGGTTGCAGGAAAGCGAATTATAATCAAAATCCTACATTATTTGCCAAATCTGAATTTAAATAAGAATTTTGACATTTGATTGGCTGCGTCTACTGCAATATAAAGCCAATGAAATGTCTTAATACTCGATGGATTATTTTTTTTGTGCAACTGGCTGTCGAATCAAACAAAACTTCGATGATGTCGATCTGTTTGCCTGCACTCTCATTTTCGGCTAAACGGCTGAACCGGCTGGAAAAATATTAAAACAACTGAATTTTTCCGCGTGCGAAATTGCGGTGGTTGAAAGGGGTGGATAGTAGTATTTTGCAATGTATGGCAACACCGGAAAAACTGTATTTTTCATTTTCTATTTATAGTTTTGCGAAAAAAAGGTAGTAGAAGTCTGAACTTAAAAAAAAACATATGAGAAAAAAAGAAGACGATTCAGAAAATGCAGAAAAAAGAAATAATAAAGATGTTAATTAAACTAGTTGAGCATAAGGAAACAAAAGGAAATATTTTAGGAACATTAAAGAGAAGAGAGAATACTGATCTTTATTAGCGCGGATTCAACACGTTGATTTAATTGTCGAATGTCAAAAAACGTGTATAGGTATCGCAAAACTGTTTTTTCAGTTTTTAACGATTTTCTAAAACTAATTTTTTGATTATTAAAATATAAGTCTTTTGCTACCCCGGCAGCTCTGCATGATAAAAAAGAATAGATTTTTCATCCCTCTGACAAAGGTGGTTTTTTCGAAAATTGTTCAACTTTACGGGTCCTAAAAAAATTGTCTTTTTTGTCATGTTCCCTTCAAATCTCAGAACCCTACGAGTTTTTTTTCGCAAAAATATACGTCAAAAACGAAACAAATAGTTTTCCTAGTTTTTCTCGGAAAATTTGATGTTATGTGCAAAAGTGTAGATACAAAAATTGTTCATTTGTTTATTCCCTACAACTAATAGTTTTGCTACAAATTGCGAAGCTACTTTTCACCTATTTCAACCTCCGCGATTTCGCTCGCTGACAAATTCGCCTGGTTTAATTATTTGCCCCAAATTTCTAATCATTTCACTTGCATGAAAAACCCGGTTTGCATCGGGAACTAACTTTTTTTTAAATAGGTAACTCATTTTAGAGCTATTTATCGTGGACGGTTATTATACACGGTGCCCATTATTTATCGAATATAGTATATATCTCGGCAAATAACGACTATGTACCACCTTTTCCTATATAAAAGATGTTTAATATTTTATTTCCCATAAGACGGAATTCAATTGTTTTTTATTTTTCAAAAAACAAATGACCAACGAATAACAATTGAATTTTTCTGAATAGCAATTTACTTTTTTATTAGGCTCGTTTCATAGAGATTTTTTAGAACCTACCCTTATGCAAGAAAATTTCTCCAAATAATTTAAAAACTCATTGTTGGGTAAGTTATTACATCAATAACATTAATCTAGGTATCCTATGTACATCAAAAATTTAGTTTCTTGTATAAGGGTGGTAACATGTTACGTCATTGAAAAGAGAAAAAAATCTGTATCAAATGAGCCTTATGAAAGGCTGTTTATAAAATTCAATTGTTTTTCGTGTTCATTTGTTTTCTGAAATACAAACAACCTGCGTTATTACAGGAAATAAAATAAACAACTTAGGTATATAGAAAAATTTTGTATACAGTAGTTATTGACCGTACATACATAGTGCATAGTCCATACATAGTGGGCGCACTGTATAATGTAATTTTACACGAGTGATTCAATGAGTTTTACTACTCAGCTGAAGCTAATTAATGTTTCACTGCGCACTCCCGAACAAATGCAAATTTTCAGCTACCGTTACAAATAACGTCAGTTTTAAAATAGTATGATATAAATCGACTCGGAAGATATGAGTAGGCACCTTCTTTTTGGCAACACATAAAAAATATTTCACTCCCCTTTCATAAAAACGTCCATGGACGACTTTACTAGTAAGTCCTAACATACTCGGTTCTATCATGACCAATACGGTACCACAGATAATTTTATCTGTGACGGTACCTTCTTTCAAAGAGGGGGTGGAGCAAAGAAAACTAAAAATATACAGCCACAAAGAGAAATGAAATATTTTACTGTTATGCAACCATTCGAGATCACCTTACAAAATTACTCCTATTTATCAGGATTTCTGTCAACACAAAAGGACTCTGCAGAAGTGTTGTTTAGGAGACGGAAAGGCAAGCATGACATGTTATTTTCCATGAAAGTACTGCAAAGGGCAGTGGCGGATTTACCAGCAGGATGAGTAGGCTGGAGCCTAGGGCAGCAGATTTTTACAGAAGTAAAAAAGATATTGTACTGGGTGATTTTTTTTCATTTTTGACTATGGTAAACCGTAAGAGAAACAAAGTTATGCAGTTATGCTAATTAATTTTCCCTTTCACTTGTCTTTTGTAGCTTTACAAATAGCGTAGTTATGTCCAAAAAACCGAAATTTATATTGAAAGATTAAAAAATAATTTTAACAAACTTTTAGTGATTTTCTCTGAGCTTTCTGACGATGCTAAAATCACATTTTTATCACTTGTTGGTTTCGAGTCAATCCCATCAACTATCTTATTTCTTATGGACACCATATTGGATTTTTACACTGCCTAGATAGAGAAAAATTACAAAATCGAAAATACCAAATACTTGGTATTTCATTCGGAAATTAATCTTGAAGGTTTGCATTGAAGTTTACAATGTGTTTCTTAGGGTCATAATTCTATGGGCGTATTGATGGATACTGTGCGACAATAAACAAAAATGTTAAATAATTTGAAGCAAGCCATGGAATTATTGCTATAAGAAATACATTGTAAAATGCAAAAAAATTAATTTCCGAATGAAATACTAAGTAATATGTATCTCCGATTCCAATAGTGATCCAATATTACAATTTAAACTTTAGTAGTTTTGTGTAAGCTGTGTTCCTATTGGTGCAAGAATTTTTAAAGATACTTTACTGCATCTTATAATCAGTACATGATTGAACTTTTTTTAGTTCAGAAGTTACCCAAAAATAATTTCTCGTGTAATTTTCACTAAATCCTGGATTGTAAAAATAATCTAGAAACTGACACAACGAACCCCTAGGGCCTAGTTCACAATAGTCATGCTAATAAGGGAAAAAAACTCTTTTAATGAAGGATAAAACACAAATCAAAATTGTTAGAATAAATGTTATTAATATTTCGAACTAGGGTACCGAATTTCAGTTAGTAGGGGCGCCAAAAATGGAATAGCCTACTGGCTGCAAATTTGTAAATCAGCCACTGGCGAAGGGAATGTGATGAATCCGATTTTAATGTGAAACGTGAGGAAAAACTATTGCACCAACGAAAGCCTGATCAAATTCATATTTATCGCATCATTAGTACGTGCTTGGTTAACACGAGCGTTATGTAATTATCATTTCATAACGTAGATTCGCAAGCGGCACTATTTGAGTAACCTCCCACGCATGTGTAGTTGGGGCGCAAATTGGTTTTTCTCCATCGAAAAGCCTTCGCTAACGAACTTCTTTAGTAAGGGCGCTCCCAATTTTCAATAGGTACCTCGAATTTCGACCGAAAAACGCTAATGATACACGAATAATATACATCTTTTTCCAAAACTGATTCGCCCTGCTTATAAAAACGGCGACTTTTATTATTTTCATTGTAGGAAGCGTCGCGTATACCTACGTTAATTATAGTTTGCGTCGACAGAATGTAATACTTCCATAATAATAATAAATGCGAGGGAGGGTTTTTCTTTTCAAAACGTTTACACAAGTCTCCCGGAGTAATCGATGGAAAGTTTCGTGCTGGCGCATAAAGAACGAAGCACGGCATAATTCTAATTACCTACGCGAAATCGCTTCGAACATTTTTGTAACTAAATCTGATACCTGGGCTCATCCGGGGGGGATCATATCGACCCTTCTCTCTCATTGTGACCGCGCGGATTAAGAGATTAGGTGGGAATCAATTTTATCCCGATCTGCCTTTTTTCCTCCCGTAATGGATGTTAACCGGAAAGTCATACAAATGCGGTGGCGGCGAAGGGGTGGGTCGCCGTGCATTCTGTAACCGATATACAAGTTTGGAAAATGTCGCAGCCCGCTGTTACAATTATAGTGTTTACGAAGTGTGGAGAATTTAATTAAAGTACATATGTATAATAAAGGTCGTAAGGGGGTTGTAGTTCGAATAATGTTATTAGTTCTCCGACGGTATTCTTGTGGGGTTCCATTTTGCTTCAATAAATTGCCCGAAATTGACCTTATACGTGGCCGTGCGGTGACGGTCGCCGCTAAAGCGAACATTATAAAATTTGTAAATTCGGTTAACGGAAGGTCTCCCTTTTATCTTACTCCATCGAATCGAGCTTTATTGGTTTTTAGATTTGAAGAGATAAAAATAGAGCGAAAGGTAATGGAAGTGAAACCGACGACGAGTTAAGAGAAACTCGGAAGTAGCGAAAGTAAAAAAAAACAACTCCGGGGAGTTGTAAGACAACAAAATCAACTACAATCCAAAAGCTTAAACCTTTCTAAACGTTATTTTTATTAGGGGCGGTGTCGTCGTCCTGTCGGTTACGGAATAAGTTACGACGTAGCATTAATGTAATATTTTCATAAAGTTGGTGTGGGTTTCAGGTCGCAGTCGACAAGCTATAAATGAATGATTACGTTGGGGTGCAAAATCTGTTTCTGATTGACACGCCGGATTACAGGTCAAAATTGAACAACGAGTTTCAAAATGGAAGTCGACGTCGTTCATTTCGTGTTAATTATTAGATGAAGGGATAATGCTTCCAAATTTAGCATTCGTGCAATGCATTCCTGGTGTAGGTACACCATCTGCACGTATCGTATCCATCTATCATGACTCCGTTCCATTCGCATATGCCCCGAGGTTACATTTCCCAGACACGCTTCCCCAGATCCTCGCACTTTTCCGTGGCGTTTTTTATCTCATATCCTTTTATCGTATCGGTGATTTTCCCTTTTCCAAAAGAATACAAATTTAGATTCGGGCACATTCGAAACTGACTGAATGAAATCGACCCCAAAATAATTCCGTGACTTAGATGTTATATCAATAAAGCGTGCGCTAAGAATAATAGGTGTTTAGAAGTTATTTCTGTTCATATTTCACTACGACAGCCTGTTATCCTAGTTGACAGGGTGTTATCGTTGACGGCGCGTTATCGACATAATTCCAAATGATTCGATTAACGTATAAAATAGACCCCTTTAATAATTTTCATTGCCTATCATTCGTATAAATTTCATTTTCATTTATTTCAATGGCAACATCCAAAAGGGAAAGTCGCGATAAATTCAAAACTTGCAAACTTGGAGAAATATTTCTTCCCAAGTTTTTTTTGCGCGAAAAGGTTTTATTGGCGGTATTATAAACTTTGCTGATAATTGAATTAATGTCACAGGGAAAGTGAACTGAAATGAAGGAAAAACTGTGAGCACAAATGGGGAAACTGCATTTAAATAATTAACGTTGACAGTTTTCGGGGAAGAAAAAAAGGATCGCGTGCACTAGGCTTCCAGTGTTGCAATTAGTCGCTATTAAATCTTATTTAGCTTTTATTATTTCAACTCGGAGCCGTTAAAGTTTTAATAATAAAATTTTCCAAGATTCACGTGCTTGGATTGAATTCACGGTTTTAATTAATTTTGTCTTGCGCCGTTTGTCCCCAAAGAAAAATTATCCTGGTCAGCTAGGGGGTGGTTGTAAATATGGCACTAATTAACGAAGATAGCATTTAGAGCAAAACGCCGATTTGCCGATGCTAGGAAAACGTTTAAAGCAAATGTCATATAGTTTAGTTGCTACAGGATTGGGGCATTCCATGGAAGTAAAGCTCTATTTTGATATTTAATTTAATTTAAAAGAATAATAATAAATATAGAGTTTTATTGTGGTTTTTCGCGCTTCTTGAATGTACCTAATATATGGTTTTCGGTAGAGAAGTCGGAAAAGGCAAGTCCCGGTAGAATAGGACATACAAGGCTCGGGTTGTACAATGTGAATTTAAATTTCAGTTTAGTTTAACTGACAGATTTCAGAAACACGATTGGTCAACTGGTAAAATATTAGCCAATCAAATCCTTTAATTCACAAACTGAAGTTTAAACTGCACCATTGCCAGAAGTAGGCTGCCGTCTATTGTTTTTTACTAAGAGAGAAAAACTGGAAAATGGCCGATTCATCGCTTTATGACATACTTATTGTCAATAATAAGTTCTCTACAATAAATTTTGTCTGACAGTACACAAAAAATACCTATAGTCGCCTATGAAAAACACTTGACAGCAGCCTCGACAGCAGCTGTAGTTTGGTTTTTGAATTTGCCTAAAACGACATAGTTTAAAATATTATATTTTTAGAGACACACTTACATCAAAGCACAATTTGGAAGAGCTTTGCTTTAGAACAGCGACGAACGATTGTTTTTCAGTAAAACGGTGCCCCAGCTCATAATGCGTTAATTGTTTGAAATTATTTAAATGATAATAATGTCGTGTTTATTGTTTTCTTTAAACGTTGATTCAAGTGTTTCATAGGCGACTATAATTTTTGTTATTTATTTTCAGACAAAATGTATCTATTCATATCCAAAATTTATTGTAGAGAGCTACCTATTGAAGATAAGTATGGGCATATTATACATTTTAAGAAAGCTTTGAATTTTTGAAAACCATGGACAACTATAATTTCCATTTTAAAAAAATTCACTTTAAGTTACAGTGCAGTTACTAAAAGGGCTAGAAACAAACAACTGACGGCATTGATTTCTACGTTAAAAAGTGCCTGAATAGTTTTTACGCTACATTACGCTAAATTACAAAATCGGAAATACCAAATACTTGGTATTTTATTCGGAAATTAATCTTGAAGGTTTGCATGAAGTTTACAATGTATTTCTTATGGTCAGAAGCCTATGGCCGTGTTGATGGAGACTGTGCCGGATAATAAACGAAAACAGTTAAATAATTTTAAGCAATCCATGGAATTATTATACATTGTAAAATGCAAAAATTCATTTCCAAATGAACTACTAAATAAGTGTCATCTCCGATATTGTAGTAGTAGTTTTTAGTTTCCTAGAATGAGCTAGATAGCTATTGCGATCACCGTTTTTAGGATCAAACTTTTATGAAATGTCAACGTTTTATTAAAAATGTTTTCCGTCTGTAAGAACGTGCCTACGTTGGCAATTGTCCGAAGTAACGGCTCGACGGATTCGGTTTAAATTTTGGATATTATAAATACAGGGTGTCTTAAATTGAGTATAGGATAACATGACTTTATTATTATTATACTTACAGATTCGGCTAAATTGGCAAAAGTTGTGTAGTTTTTGATGCTAATGGATACTTATTCCGATGCCATATTTTGAAAAAAATAAATAGTTTCCTAGATGATTGGAAAAAAATGAAAATCGCCATTTACAAAAAGTTTAAATATTTCAGTAACAACGAGAGCTATCGAAAAAAGATTCAAATAAAAGTTGCAAGATTTGATGGGATAACCTCAATGAGTCTAGAAAATTTTTGTTTAAAATGGCGGTTTTCGAGGTATTGACATTAACTTCCTTATTCTAGATGGACACTATATTGGATTTTTACGTCACTCGATATTGAAAAAAATTACAAATCCAGTGCTACCAAATACTAGGTATTTTATTTGGGAATCAACCTTGTTTTTTTTGCCTTGAAGTTTACAATGTATTTCTTATGGCAATAATTCCATGGCCGTGTCGATGGTGACTATGCGAGACAATAAACAAATGAATTTGGTTTCAATCATAATCAGCCATGGAATTATTGCCATAAGAACTACATTGTAAACTTCGAGACAAAAATGCAAGGTTGATTCCCAAATAAAATACTAAGTGTATAGTATCAATGGTTTTGAAATTTTTTTGTCTATAGAGAGAGACGTAAAAATCCCATATGCAGTCCAGTTAAAATAAGGTAGTTAATGTCAATATCTCGAAAACCGCCACTTGAAAAAAATTGTTTCTACGTCCCCTGAATGTACCCCATTAAATCTTGCAACTTTTATTTGAAACTTTTTGTGGTAGTTCTATTTGGTTAAAATATTTAAACTTTTTAAAAATGGCGATTTTCATTTTATTTTCAATTATCTACGAAGCGAATTATATATCCCGAGGGGCAAACAACTTCCAAAAAAGTGTACACCATATTTAAAATATTTGATATTTAACGGTATTTGTAAGTAATTAACGTGTATTTGTAGGACAAAATATTTGAAAAGTAATCAAGCATTTAATAAGTAATCAGAACATTTTCAATACAATCAAAATATTTAATAAATAATCATAGGTAATTAAAATACTCGAAAGTAATAATTTAAGTAATTGAGATGTACTTGAATATATTTGAAGTAATTAAGAAGTATTTGGAGATACTCTATATATTTGATAAACGTCACTTTTTGAATCATTCCTTTTCGCTATCCACTTCTCGTTTCACTGGAAAGGATGCCAACTTTCAATTCAAGTGGAGGACTATTATACCATATTGTACTATAATTGGTTAGGCATATCCATTGTGAACGAGTTCAAAGTATCACTTTGAACTGTCACACTCAGTGGGCCCTTTGGAAAATGCTAATAGCATTAGTATCTTCCTACTAAAAAAATCCTAAGTAGGTATAGTTTATCGAGTATTGTATGGTGGTTTCTACGCACCAAAATTAATAAGAAAAAGTGTTTTCCCGAGAAATTTTGGTGCAGTCGATTTTTGGTAAAAAAGGAAGGTTATACACTGCCTTTTTTTGAGCCCCGAAAAAAAATTCTCAGATCGACCCGGAAAAAAAAAATTTTCTTATAGAATGCGGCCTGTAGAATCCATAATTTCAAACAGTTCCAAGATTGGGCTACTAGTTCAAAAGTTACAGCCCTTTGAAATTTCTTTCGAAATTGGTTTCTAGTCCATAACTTTTGATTGAGAAGTCCGATCGAAAAAGTACGAATTGTTTTGGATTCAACGCACCAAAATTAATAAGAAAAAGTGTTTTCCCGAGAAATTTTGGTGCAGTCGATTTTTGGTAAAAAAGGAAGGTTATACACTGCCTTTTTTTGAGCCCCGAAAAAAAAATTGTCAGATCGACCCGGAAAAAAAAATTTCTTATAGAATGGGGCCTGTACAATCCATAATTTCAAACAGTTCCAAGATTGGGCTACTAGTTCAAAAGTTACAGCCCTTTGAATTTTTTTTCGAAATTGGTTTCTAAGTCTATAACTTTTGATTGAGAAGTCTGATCGAAAAAGTACGAATTGTTTTGGATTCTACGCACCAAAATTAATAAGAAAAAGTGTTTTACCGAGAAATTTTGGTGCAGTCGATTTTTGGTAAAAAAGGAAGGTTATACACTGCCTTTTTTTGAGCCCCGAAAAAAAAATTGTCTCGGATCGACCCGGAAAAAAATTTTCTTATAGAATGTGGCCTGTAGAATCCATAATTTCAAACAGTTCCAAGATTGGGCTACTAGTTCAAAAGTTACAGCCCCTTTGAATTTTCTTTCGAAATTGGTTTCTAGTCTATAACTTTTGATTGAGAAGTCTGATCGAAAAAGTACGAATTGTTTTGGATTCTACGCACCAAAATTAATAAGGAAAAGTGTTTTCCCGAGAAATTTTGGTGCAGTCGATTTTTGGTAAAAAAGGAAGGTTATACACTGCCTTTTTTTGAGCTCCGAAAAAAAAATTGTCTCAGATCGACCCGGAAAAAATTTTCTTATAGAATGTGGACTGTAGAATCCATAATTTCAAACAGTTCCAAGATTTGGCTACTAGTTCAAAAGTTACAGCCCTTTGAATTTTTTTTCGAAATTGGTTTCTAGTCTATAACTTTTGATTGAGAAGTCTGATCGAAAAAGTACGAATTGTTTTGAATTCTACGCACCAAAATTAATAAAAAAAAGTGTTTTCCCGAGAAATTTTGGTGCAGTCGATTTTTGGTAAAAAAGGAAGGTTATACACTGCCTTTTTTTGAGCCCCGAAAAAAAAATTGTCTCAGATCGACCCGGAAAAAAAATTTTGTTATTGGATGTGGCCTGTAGAATCCATAATTTCAAACAGCCGTATATAAAGTCACAGTAATTAAATTTTGACAAAACTAAAGTCTCACATAGTAACTTTTTTAAATTATTATTAAGAGTGTGTCTAATATTATATATACATTTTAAAGACAAGAACGCATTTTGAACCATTTTGCTCACATGAGCTCTAAACCGAAGTTGATTATCAAGTGTTAGTCCCAAATTATTTACTGTTTCAGTATCAGGTATTAAAATATTATTTATATACACACCACAATTAGTTTCAAATATTCAATATCAGTTTTCTTACCAAAAAATATACAGCAACATTTACTAGGATTAAGTACAAGATTAAAATCGTTAGAACGCTGATTTATTCTGAGTACCTAAGTCCTGGTTTAAATTATTTAACGCGGTATATGCATTAACCTTCTCAAAAAAAGAGTATAATTGTATGTCACCAGCGTATGCCACAATATTGCAACTTGAAACGCACCTTAGGATATCCGAAGTATAAATAATAAATAATAAGGGTCCAAGTACGGATCCTTGAGGAACTCCTTGAACTATATTAGACTTACTTTCATCATATGTAACGGGTAAATATAGACGATAGCAGCTATCAATTAGCGAAACCCCGAAATTTTTAGGTGGCTCACGGGCTGAGATCTCGATAGAACAGACAGACAGACAGATAAACGACGGAAAATTGAGCACATTGCTAAAACAATAGAAGGGATCCAAAACAAAGCAATTTTCAATTAAGTACCAATCAAAAATTGACCGTAATTAATAATCTTTTAAGATATAGCATCCAAATTACATTGAATGCTGTAAGAGGTTAACAAAAATTTTCTTGTGGGAAACAAGTTAGTGTTTAGTGATAAAATAGCACATACAGAAAATTAATATGACTTTTGGCAATGTATATTAGGCATAAAGGATGTAAAACTGTCAAAAACTTTTTTTTTGTTAAATATTTGCTTTGAGCTAGGAAGCTGCTTAGTCAAGATTTTGGCAACTGGTATGGCATCCAAAAGAAATAAAAAAGTTGATGTAGAAAGATGAGAAACAATCAGCAAGGGTTTGTTAACATTATTTTTTG
The DNA here is from genome assembly GCF_008802855.1 of Photinus pyralis. NCBI lineage: Eukaryota > Metazoa > Arthropoda > Insecta > Coleoptera > Lampyridae > Photinus > Photinus pyralis. The sequence goes on from NW_022170511.1 coordinate 44,271,211, forward strand.
ATATCTGAAAATAAAAGAATGCCAGGTCGCCAGTCCATTCTCGAAAATCACATTTTCCGGTTTTTTGGCAAGAGCTACACAATTTATAGAGCTACAAGGAATTTTGAAAAGGGCAATTAACTAGCATAAAATTTTGCATAACTTTGCCTACTTAAGGGACTTTGTTTTTCTTACGGTTTACGACATCCTCATAGTGAAAATGAAAATCAAGGGCCAAATTCTTCACAGAACAGCTTCCTAGCTCAAAGCAGATATTTAAAAAAACCTTTTTGACAGTCTTACATCCTTTATGTCTAATTGAACCCTGCCAAAATTGTAACAAAATCAAAATAACCGTTTTCTCGACAGAAAATTTGTTAGAAAACCATAAAGTTTGTAGGTTGTACACAGAACAAGAAAGTCTTTCGAATAGCTTAATAGAAATATTGCGTTGCAATTAGAAAAATAAAGTTCGTGGTCTTTACGGAGCTCCAAAAATGTTTTTTTTTTAAATTCCGTTGTTTTTCGTTTCCGTATGCCTAATATACAAATCCAAAATTTGAACAAAACCGTCAAGCCGTTATCTCGGAAGAAAAATGTTATTCTTGAAAAAAAATTTGACATGTCCAAAAAACAGTGATAGCTAGGAAGCTAAAAAAACTCACCCTGTATAAATAAAGAAAACGAGAAATTAACAAAAATCTCAATATTTTGGTACTGTACTGCAATATACTGAACACTCTACGTCTGTACATGAAAAATTACTAAACGCTCTGTAAAATATACTTTGAGATCATGAATGTTTAAAATATTCCAATAGCGATCCAAAATTACAATTCAAATTTAGTAGTTTTGTGTGAGCTGTGTTCCTATTGGTGTAAGAATGTTTAAAGCATACCTTATTGCACCTTATAACCAGTACACGATTTAGCTTTTTTTAGCTCCCCAAAAATAATTTCTCGTGTAATTTTCACTAAATCGTGGATAGTAAAAATAATGTAGGCCCTAGTTCACAATAAACATGCTAATAAAGGAAAAACTGTTTTAATGAACGATAAAACACAAATCAAAGTTGCAATTTCATTGTTAGAATAAATGATATTAATATTTCGAACTAGGGTACCGAATTTCAGTTGGTCAGTATAGGGGCGCCAAAAATGGAATAGGCAAATTTGTAAATCCGCCACTGATATGATACCGATCTCGTGTCGGAATTCATTCTTTGATTGTTGGGTTCTAATTTATGTAGATTAGTAGTAGTTTCGAAATGGGGGTGACTTTTTACAATAGCAATAAACGGATTCCTAGCGTATCGCAGCAAAAAGTTGGATCAAAACAAATTGCCAATTCGGCAATAATCCTTAAATCGGATTAATTTAAACGAAAAATAGGTAATTGATATACAATCCGATAATTACATGCAAATTGCTCAGTGTTGTATAGTAAAGCCGTTTAATGCAATGAATAATAAATTAATGCGTTAATTGAGACGCCCCGACATCGACGGTAGAGAGTATATATCTGTATTATTTCATGTAGTAGTTTATGTGTTGATTGCGAATTTCCAGCTAATTGCAAGAGTTCGCGTTTGTTGTGCGAATTAATAAAATCAAATCGCGAAACTGTCGGAAGGCATTCCAAACATTTAGTTTATGGGTCTTTAGGGAACGATTGCAAGACATCACTTAGCATTATTAAAATATCTTCTTTCGTGTCAGAATCTGTTGGCGCGCCGTATAAGAAAATGAAACATAAAGAAAAACGCGCGCGCCAATGTGGATGCTTTGCACGTCCTCCATGAATGGTCTGAAGAGACTTCACGAGACAATCGCAAGGGAAATCTCAATTCCTTCCATTGTGTTCGATGCCTGATTTTAAAATGCGTATCTACGCATTTATAACGATTTTTTCGTTTCGCCGATAGAAAAGGGCGAACGCCGCCGCCGCCGCTTATTAATGCGTTATTCGAAAACGTGAATAACGTACGAGAGGAATATCCACAAGCGCTTTACCTTTGTGTTTAAATATTTACGTCAAACATTTTTAATAAATGCGATGACAAATGCTTTCTGGAGATTTCGTATTACGGCATTCGCATATGCGGGCCGCATTGTCGACATGTACGAAACAATAGAATAACGACGGAGATTCAAAGAACAAAGCGATTCGAGTTAAATATGAAAGAATACCTTGCAACGAGAGAATTTCATTTCGTAATTTCGTTAAAACAAATTTCGAAACGCGCGAGTAATTTACGGAAAATAATATGGGTCATTATTGACAGTCTCGAACCATGGCGAAAATGGTGTTACTTTGAGATGAGTTTTGACCGCAGAACACAAAAAATACCATTCTCCAGCTAGGATGAAAGGCCTGCCTAAGTTTGTATAGGAAGCTATTAATTAACTTGCTAACGTAATTTCTCATAAATTGCCCGACTGACAGGTGAGAATCATTAGTTATGTAATTTCTGATGGAGGTAACGCACGAAGTCATTAGAAGTTAAGCATTTGTATAATCGCTATTTACATAGTTAATAATAGTTTATTTTTTATTCATGCATGAAAGTATATTACTTTCTTTGTATCTCTTTATTATGTAATGCTGAATAGATACTTAATTTCCACAGACATGGGGGTAACTCGAGGGGTAACTATCAAGTCAAGAGCAAATGTATTTTTTAAAGGCAAGAACAACAGACCTTAAAAAGATTAGTAAATAGAGTAGGAGATTTGCTCAATCAAGAACCTGTCGATGAATTAACATTACAAGTTATGACACGATTTTAACCCCCCCCCCCCCCCCACATTAAAATAATGAAACGTCATGTACTTCCTTCGTTTGCTCACACTTCGATTTTTCGTGTGCACATTTCCTTAAAAAACCAATTGGGGGGCCCACCGTCACGTTTTTAGCCCCCCAAATTTAAATTAATGGAACGCCTATTTAGACAATACTGCACCTTCAAATCAAAAATGTGCACAACTTTTAAAAAACAGTCTTAGTCCAAAAAACGACAAATGTGTACAATATATACAAATATAAAAACCGTTGGTCCGTTGATATAACTGGTATCTGATTTTCAATCTTATGCTATGATAGCTCGTTGAAAAGAGAATTAAAAAATCTATCAAATAATCTAAAAATCCAATATGGCGCCTATTTAACTTTAGGAAGTTGGTAAATGTTCCTCAAAGGTAGCCATCTTGAATTTTGTTTTGACATCAATTCTAAATTAGGCGTTTTAAAGACAGTAACTTTTATATAAAACTTTTTTTTATATCTCTTGTACTTTCGATGATATAAGACATTAAAGGAATTGACCAATTTTAGATTTTTTGAATTTACGTCGCACCTATTCGACATTTTGAATTTCCACAATGAAATTTTAAATAAGCATCTAAAACTGCAAAACATTGTCCATTTAACCAATTCTCTATCTTAAATAATAAGAAAGTTACCCATGCAATCCCACCCGATCTGGGACACACTGTATATCCGAAAAATTGCAAAATTGTACATTCAACCCGCTCCCCTTCCCCCGGCGGCACCGAAATCGCTCTGGACTTTATTATAGAATCATCGGGGGATCTTCGACCACACATTTCCGAAAACATTGGAACCCCACGAATTATTTTTTATATATTTCCTAGAATGACTAGAGTACAGTGACTGTGTATTAGGACTGTGGCGACAACTTATCATAATCCGCCATGTTGGGGCTAAAAGATTGTTTGATTGTAGGAACAATATACCTTGTCATGTAAAATTGTGACTGTAAGATAATAAATGTCAGTTTCATTTAAAGATTCACAGAACAACCCCTGGGGTACCAAATTCAAAAGAATATATGGAAAATCGTATAGGTAATAAGCTCGGTAATAAGTATAAAATTTGGTGCAATATCCAAAATGTACAGGGTGGCCAAATAAGAATGCGAGGTACTGTATCTGGGAACCTGTCCATCATAGAGGCTTGCGGGAAAAAAAGTTATTACTAAAACGGCCACGAGAAAAACCTGGAAAATATGTTTAAGTTTCTGAAATGACCGCTAGGGGGCGTAACTGCAATTTGGAATCTAAAAAAGTGATGTTTCTGTGAATTCCGCTATATTAACCTAACAAAAAATGTCCGGTCTTTGAAGTTTACGATAATCTGAACAATTTTTGTTTGACAATTTTTCCTGTATCTCTAAAAATGAAGTGGTGGGGGGTATTCAAAGGTTTCCGTAAAGAACATCCTGTATCTTCGAAACGGCTGAGCCGATTTAAACAAACTCGGGTTAGTTCAAATGAGCTATTCTTCAGCTACAAATATTGTGAACCCCTAGCGGTCATTTCAGAAACTTAAAAATATTTTCCAGGTTTTTCTCGTGGCCGTTTTACTAATAACTTTTTTTATCGCAAGCCTCTACGATGGATAGATTCTCAGATACAGTACCTCGCATTCTTATCCTGTACATATAAAGGTAACCATTAATCATTAAATGGTGTTTGACGACATTTCAGTGTGTTCTGTCACTTCTTGCAAAAAAATAAAAAGTATCACTTTACACGTTTATACGTTGATTTAGTCCACGGAGTACCAAAAAGCAATATTCGTTGTGGTTCACCAATCATCAATTCAAGCGTATTTATGAACACAATTGCGTTATCCATAACGACAATTGAATTTGCTGGTAAATTTGATATAAGCTGCTTCTCTACCCAGTTTTCTATCTATACTCATTATTTGGGGCTTCTGAAACAATTTTTACATCAATTACCACTATAGCGCGTTCGCACCTCCAGATGCAGTATGGGGTTTTATGGACTAATTGCCTCTCTTACTAGTTTGCGTCATTCTTCGATAGTACTATCCTTGTTTCTGACCGCATTGATATCAAATTGACATATGATTAAATTGAAGTATTAAAACAATACATAATCTCCTTGCGCTGTCATTGTCACGTTTGGCAAGCATGTACTGTATGTCCATAAGCACCATACTGCATCTGGAGGAGCGAACGCGCTATAGTATGGTTAGGTACAGTTTTACAAAACACTTTAAGTGAATTACATACCTTATAATATCGGAAATCAAAACAGTATAATTAATAATTATAGCACGGAGTGTACCTCGTCGTTTTTTGAGGCTTTCTATTGGCCAGTTTGGAATTTAGCTCCAATATGGCGACCGGAACGAACGACCAATCAAAAACTAGATACCCTGTTGTCGCCACTGTCCTAAATTGAATCACTGTAGACTCTATGTAGACAATTGCATTGTCTCTGTTGATTCGGTCGAGGAAATGGAGCATTTTAAAGGAGTAGCTACGGAACTTTTAGCTGATGCCAAAATGGAACTCTGTATGTGGGAGAATACGGTGATTACTAATAGGGAAACTATCTCTACTGGTTCAAATGAAGTAGTAAAGTAGTAAAGATGAGTCACTGCCAGTAAATATAAAATAGATATGCCTCTTCCTGAGGTTCCACTTGCCTTTCATGAGTACCCTTTTCCGACACTTCGTTTTCAAGGTATTTGCTTCGAATTCACCAATAGATATGTCTCGTCTAGCCGATTCATTTTGCCTTGGACAAACCGGATATATTTCTGCCAGACGTCCTAATCGCCCTTTGCGGGTACCCACTTTCGACCATCCGTTCTAGAGATATAAGGGAATATATCCGATCACGATAAGGGGTCGAGAAGGAGGACTACGGTTGGTAGAAATTAATTCCTTTCGCTGAGAGCTTTCATTAAAGTACCATGAAGGATAGGTAAGCCTGTTTCACTCCTCCCCTTTCGGCCCCCCTCTTTTAATAAGGGGTCAGAAAGAAGGGCGGTAGTTGGTAGAAAACGGCTCCTTTCGTCGTACCATAACAATAGGTAGATAGAAATCTGAGATGTATCTCAGTTCAGTGTATTGCAGTATCAACCAAAATAGGACACACTGTACAGTAAAGTACTTCATACGTACTTTCTCTCCCCAAAATACAAACTGTAACATTTCACCCTACTTCTGGCAAGGGTTTGGGTTTTGTAACCACTGGGTACCATGGTGTATGATATACACCATGCAGGGTACCCATGAATGTGACGAGTTGCAACATAACAAGGCTATTGTTATAACACATTAGGCCCGAATGGTGTTCGAAAATTATACTATCAATACAATTTGTGCAATTTCAACTGTGGACTATGACCGAAGGGTTCATGAAATTCATACAGACTTAGACACTTACCTACTCTTTTGTAAGTGGAAACTACTGGCCCGGTAATCGTACATTTACATTTATAACTACCCGGTCGTCACGTGCTTTGCGGCATTAAAAAACCTCTGTCACTTTAAATAAAAGTCCAAACGAAACGTTGGCGTATCCGGCGAATTTACAAAATCACACACATTCGCAATTGTCGCATTTAAAAAGGAAAATTTGATTAACACCGTCATTTTTCCCGGTTTTAATGGAATTACCGAACTCGGTCCTGAAAACCGTATACGTTAGTGTTAAAACGCGACACACTACGACGAAATTGAATAGAATTCGTTCCCTATATGCATTATGTATGTGTCGCATTAATTATGCAACTTTAGCTTATCAAGATGTTAACGTTTGTATAGCATAAAGGCTTTCATTAGACTACCATTCGTTTTAATCTGTATAAACAGTTCTTTTCTACGTTAATTACAACTTTGTGACATTCCTTTAGTTGTAGTTTGTGAAAACAGCGGCGTTAATAAGCGCAATTAAGTCGTTTGCCTAGGATTACCATCATTCGTTTCTTTTGCCAGGCGTTTAGTTTAAATTTTAGTGAACAATTAGTCCCATCAGACAACAAACTATTTAAAAAAATGGGAAAAATGCCAATTTCTAAATCCGAAGGAAATAGCACGTTAAAGTGGATTTTGGTACTTATGCGTAAACTTAATTTTGACTTTACAGAAGTGTTTAGTTCAAACCAACTTATTTCCATTTCTTCGTCACCTACTTAGTGAGCTTTTAAAGTATGAGAAAACTAAGGGCCAATCATTCCATCTCTTGATAAATTTATTTGACAAATAAGTATGTACCTTGACAACGATTGACGGAATTTATTCGGAGTTATTGAGAATTTACAAAAATAAAATTGTGCAAATTACCACCCAATTTTACGCAAATTGAAAGTTGCAAATTATAGTTGATGAGTTGAATAATAATCGACAATACCTTTCTTAAAACAATGTTTCCCGAATCCTGCATCCGTCGCATATAAAATTGAATCGGTTTCTTCTGTAAAATGGATAGGTACTTCTTAGATTACGGTAGCTAGAATGGGATGTGGGTCTAATTCGAATAGCCGTCGGTCGGATGTTCCAAAAGTTCCCGTAAAGCTCGAAATTAGGAAAAATAAGGGAACAACTTCAAGTATTACCGATTCCTTCGAAATTGTGTAGGGGACCTTCCTCTATTGAAGGTCCCATTTTATAGCTTTTTACTTACACATACAGGGTGGCCATTTGAAAACGAAACAGAGCCTATTTTGGGGACCTCAAAATATTTACGAAAAAATCCTTACGCTCAGTGTGGGATCTTGCACAATATGGCCTGCAATATCCACTCGCTTCTTAAGCTTCATTTACTACTGGGTTATCCATTTCACGTTTTTTATTAACCACAGACCCAGTTTCCCTAAATTTTTGAACCAATTCCAAAATGTACTTAGGACGGACCTATCGATTCTGGTGTTGTAGATTAAACAGAAATTATTTCACATCTTTCAGTAATAAACCATTATCACTGTTCAATGTACAGATTTTGCAACTAAATAACTACTATGATCTGACAACAGTAATTGACAATCACTATTAAACTTCAAAATGCTGCTATAATACCTACGAGTATTAAAAAGAAAAAAAAACAACAAGTACGGTTCAGAATGTAGGAGAACAATTTTTTTTCATAAGAAAATGCCACGTTTTTGCAATTTTTATTAGCCCCCGTATCGGCTAGGCAAATTAGTAGCGATTTAAAACGTAAGGGTTTATAATCCACATACAAATACCTTCAAAATAAGGTACCACTCGACTCCCCATTCGATTTAAAATTTTGGGGGCGCTTGTCACCCCCACTAGAACTTTGCCCTCAAGGGGGCGAAACTAGCAAAAAAATGGTTCCCCCTTGAATAAAAAATTGACGGGTCCGAGGATTTCTTCGTAGATGTTTTGAGGTCCCCAAAATAGGCACTGTTTCGTTTTCAAATGGCCACCCTGTATGAACATATTCAACTTTGGAGGATCAAAAACATAAAAACCCTGTGTTGATTCATAATGATGTACAGAATCAAACTTGTAGCAACTTTAAAGAGTTCATTTTTATCCAAAGAATTTTTTCGAATTGTAAGTAAAAAACTATCAAATGGAACCTTCAAAGAAGCAGTTTTTACATTACTTTAGTTGTGAAAAGTTAGGACCACATCGTATATTTGTGGAGTCGACCGGATCTCCTGAACATTCGGTATCTAGAAGCGTTTTAAGTTGGGCGCTTCGTTACGAAGATTGTCGTTACGAAACTATTTATTTCTATGTAGGAATTGGAAACTAGTGGTTTAATTTGTAGAGCCGCCCGTTAAGGGAAATAAGAGGCCGTATGTAATTTGGCGTTTGCAACCGTTCCCGTGGGAATATTTAAATTGATTTCAAAGCCGCCGAACGCTCCCTTACCAGGAAAGAAGAAAGAGAGAATCAATTTTATTCAGTTTTATGTCCGTTAATTATCCATTAATCGATTTTAGTTTTCTAATGGTATACGAAAATCCAGCTTTAAATCGGCAATTAATCAATTAACCGTAATAGTAGTTGAATGGGTTGCATCTAACAGCCTGCGATTAACCAAGATTACATTCGATAGGTGTGCCCTTAAAAAACCTGAATTTTGACGCCGGTCCCGTATTTTTAAGACGTCTGGGAAGTACGTAATTAATTAAAGAAGTTGTAATTTTTAGATGTAGATGTACGAGTAGTACCGTAATTTTGAGCTTTTCCGTAAATTTATTTCGCATTTATACCGTTTAAATTTTGCTTTTACATAAGTTTACCGAACCGTGTGGATTTTCCTTTTTCTTACTTTCCTTAAATTTCATTGTTGTAATTATACCGTGTATTTTTTTGGTGTAAAGGAGATTAATTGTTTTTTATAGAGTGCACAATTTACTACAGAATGTTTATATCTCGCCTTTTGAAATGTAAAGCGTCCGGATGAGTACCTCAGGTAACTGATTCACGCTTTCCCGAAACCTGGATTTCTTCCCCTGAATTTAAACACTTGGGTGGCAAAAATTCCAGATTGGATATTAACTACAGAACTGTCAAAAAAAACCCGAACGGTTCCAAGAGTTTTAATCTCGCATTCTCCGCACTCTTGATAGTCTTGATATATAGGCGAATTTTTTCGCGACACTCGTATACGGTAAGTATTTCCGTGGAGCAAAACGGAATTGATTTTCAGTTCTTCTACGGTTAATACGTCCGCAGCTCAGCACCGAATGATTCGCAAAAATCTCACCGTAGGGGTCCCTACCATCCTTTTTCGTTAAGTACCATCTACACAATGCTCTTAATAACAATGACGTTTATTTGCACGTAATAGCAAAACCAAATAAATATAACAATGTAAATAAATTTAAAATATAATTTATACGGGAAATGGGACTACATTCCATGTTATTATAACCCTGTTCTACCATGTAATCCCAAGCAAAATTAGCAAAATTAAATATAACTTGAGTTAAACTGCGTGTGCGCTCAGGACCATATTACTAGTAAAAAAAAGAAAAAAAAACTACTACAAACACAAATGGAAAAACTTTCGCATTTTCTTTTTGAACCCGACTGGCTGAAGATTTTCTATGATTTTTAATTTTTCCTGCCGCTTGTCACTATACCGGTCGCATTTGTGACATTTCCAAATGTCTCATGTCATCACTGACAGATTGAAATTAATCAAAAGTTCTATATAAAAAATGAAATTTTATATTAAAATACGATGCAATACGAGGACTCGGTAATTAAAGTACTCGGCCCCTAAGGGGCCTCGCACTTCAATATTTCCTCGCCAGTAATGTATCATTTTCCTGACTTTTATGTAAATAACTATTTCTCATTGCTGACGCAACCGGTTTTCGCTTTGTCTAGCTTTCCTTAATTATTGTTTTAAGTTCTTTTATACTTACGATTTTTCATATACAGTGTGTTGGAGATGAGATAATCACCTCAATATCTTTTATATTTGGCGAGATTCGAAAAATAGTTAAATCTAATTTTGTATGCGACATCATTGGCATATTTCCGCTATCGCTTTCGGTTAAAATGGGTATGTTTTTTAACATAATTGAAAAGTACGCAGTACGCATATGCGTAATTTCCAGCAATCTCTCTGGACCACTTTTATTATATAATTTTTCACCCAAAAGCTGTATGTCTACTAGTTTCTGAGATATGGCGGACGGTCATTCTTATTTGGCCACCCTGTACTACAGCCAATTTTACAGTGGGCTTGGTCTAACACAGGAAATTCAAAGGAAAAGATGATGATTGTGAAAAAACCGAATAGGAAAAATCGAAACTCAGAAATTTTTTATTATTTTTTTTTCTATAGGCTCTCGATTTCGACTTAAGACGTGATCATCGACAGTATCAGTCGAAATCGATAGTCTATAGAAAAAAAAAATAAAAAAAAAAAAATAATAAAAAAATTTGAGTCTCGATTTTTCCTATTCGTTTTTTAATTTACTCAAAACACAATGGAGCTTCGTCAACAAAAATGATGATGGTGGTTTTGTTCAGTTTTTGTTAGTATTCGTTGATTCTTTGTATAATTGAACAGTCTCTAAGCGCTATCAACTGAAATAGGTGTTCTAAGTTGTTCGAATGTTTTGCGTGACAATATAAAGAATGAAACTACCAATACGTTTGGTAAAAGCGTAGCAAGATCGTTAAAGAAGTGTTAAAATCAGCAATTTCGTTACATAAACTAACATTGAAACAAAATTGCATGGACTGGCATTAGTGCGAAGCGATAAAGCAGTGCTAGAGCGAATTGTACATCCGTTTTGTAAGAGGCATATATTTTCCGCTTCTGCAATAGAGTTATAATTTAAATTTTCTTTTGGAGTATGAATTTTAAATGAACGTTATAAATTAGTAGCCAGCCTTTTGATGTGACTTCTTGCAATGTAATTTAACTAGCTGCATCTCATTAAAACGACCTTCTGGCATTCCCATTTAGCGTAGAAACGACACGAACGTACACGTAACCACCACTTACCACTCGTACCAACAAAGCCACCTCTAACCATCCTCGTCGGTGTTTTGCATTTAATTAAAAAAATAAAGCGCGAAAACATCCCCCGCAAAGTAATTACGTAATTGTGCTCGATTTCGCGTTGATTTACCGAAACCATTCCGTATATCATATGAAGTTTGAGTATCGGTGTGTAGGTACAGGGTATCTCGCTCACGTTGCCCTCACCGTGCAGAGGTTATTGCGTCATTAATTTGACACAAACAAGTTTGCGCAAAAAAATATCCCTCCGGTTACAATTTCTTTGAGAAATTAAATCGTATTAGCGGCGTTTTCCTCTTTTCGACGCCAGTTAAACCAAGAAAACTCGAAAATTCCCGCCCGACTTAACCGTCATATCATTAGTCAGCGTGGAGATATTAATTCGAACAATGCCAGGAGGGGTTACATGTTTCGCCTAAAGATATTTCTTCATCCTTGCGGAGAAAGGAAAACTTAATTACGCTTTTGTACTCCTTTAATTGCCACAACTAAAATTACAGACAGGAGGGCCCCCGTCTAATAATTTGATGTCTACGTAATAAAGGTTGGAAAGTTTGAAAGCTTTCAAATGACTACCCGCCCACCTACGCTTCTAAATTATCCCGCTGTTTTTATAAGTAGCGATTGTATTTCGTTATGCCGCCACGGCCGCCACCACTTAGCGTATTTTCCAGTAATTTTTAATCTTCGCGCTTTTACTGCTCTATATTCCTATTAAGAGGTTTTATGTAAAATTTATGGAAGGATTAAACAAAATTTAAGCGGTCGCTTTTACTCGATTGGATGCGCTTTGCATATACAAGAGGTGAAAAATGGGAAGTGCTAAACTCGTGGGGTACACTTTCGTTTTTAATTATCAAACAAGTTACAAAGGTAAGCGTAAACGATGCACGAAAGGCACAATTCTACATAATCCTAGGGTTACAGTGAGAAATTTCTATTGTTTTCCTGGTGTCTATTGCGATTTCATTATGTAACGTAAATTTAATTACGTCGTTTATTAATTAACAATAGTCTAAAAATGGATTAATTTATATCACTTATATCATAACAAGAACGCATCGAAGTAGGAACTGAAATGTAACACATTCGCTTTCGTACTTTATCGCCGAAGACTAATCTTTCATGGCGCCTCGATGTCTATGGAAATTTCTGGAATGTTCGCTACAGTAATAATTATCCACTAATCTTCTGTACATTCAAAGGTTAAAGAGTATGAGCTACTGACATCAGAAAATTAATAATTTGTTGACATACCTGTCAGTCACCTTTTTTTGAAGCGTACAGTATAGTCAACAAAATGCAAGATTGTAGTAAGTAGTAGGTAATTAAAAAAATTAGCATACAGGGTGCGTGAAAATCACCTGTAGTAGCGCAAAGTGACATCTTCAAAAAGGTACTTATACGGTAACACAATTGTAAGAAGAAAAATCGTTGCTGTTAGTCGTGGTGGTGACCTTTAAGCGCTTACTTTAACGGATGAGAACATAAACGTCCACGCTCGAGATATACAGACTTTACCAACCGAAACGATACAATTACCTTAATGTCGTATAACAATCGACTGGAAATTGAATCCTTAAAAAAGAAATTACGTAGGGCAAGGATATCGGTCGAAAATTGGATGTAAATAGTTTATAAGCGCGTACACGAAAATACGCCATTACCGATTATCGTCCTGTCATTGGCTTCTTAAAAATTCAAAATTACACATAGTGACATAATTCCAAACTGACACGTCGAAATGCAATGCGGTCGGAGTAAATTATGGAGTCGTGTAAATAAATGGGGACGATTGCTAATGCGAATCGTGGCTGTAATGACGTATTGGCCTAATTTGATGCATTAGCATTTTTCGTTTGCTTTTGCTTCCACTTGCTGAAGCACAAATCGCAGGACTTCCATTCTGATTTTAAGGACAGCACATAATAAAGTGCTTATTTGTTAATAATTTATAGCGGTAATTGCAAATTTCATGTATTTTCCAAAAATATTGCTTAATGTTACCTTAACTTCTTTGTTTTGTAAATTTATGAGTGCTAAATGGTAATTGGTGTAATATTTGTAATATAATATAATTTTAAATTACTTTTTATATTAATTCCCTATTGAATTTATGGATTCACAATTACTTCATTACAACACTAGAAGACCAAAGCTTTGTTACCTTCCTACGGGCCCCACGAGGGGTATTTTAACTGAATCTTGTGTTTCCGATCATGTTTTTATATGGTTTACTACATTATATTGAAGTTCGGCCATTAACGTTACATGTTGGCCATTCTTATTTGGCCACCTGGTACACAAAAAATCAAATTCGACCTATGAGCATATAGGGGCTAATGGGAAAAAATTGTGGAACTTCATCGGCATCTATTAAAGTTGTGTATTAGAGATAGTGCTCAAAAAGGCACAAAAAATTGATCAAAATTAACAGAACTATTCGAGAAAGTTTTAAGATTTGCAGAAATAAAAAGAGGATAAAGATCACTGCAAAAAAGATCGTTTTCCTTCGATGGTATTTTTATGAAAATGGATTTGCTTAGACTCATGTAGCACGTTTCTAAACTTGCAGTTGAAATCCGTAATTACCGTAAGAGGCGCCATTTTGGTTTTTTAAATAGAAACATACCGTGTTCAATTTTTTTCTCAATGCGTGTTTTCCCGAGAAATTTTGGTGCAGTCAATTTTTGGTAAAAAAGGAAGGTTATACACTGCCTTTTTTTGAGGCCCGCAAAAAAATTGTCTCAGATCGACCCGGAAAAAAAATTTTCTTATAGAATGTGGCCTGTAGAATCCATAATTTCAAACAGTTCCAAGATTGTGCTACTAGTTCAAAAGTTACAGCCCTTTGAATTTTCTTTCGAAATTGGTTTCTAGTCCATAACTTTTGATTGAGAAGTCTGATCGAAAAAGTACGAATTGTTTTAGATTCTACGCACCAAAATTAATAAGAAAAAGTGTTTTCCCGAGAAATTTTGGTGTAGTCGATTTTTGGTAAAAAAGGAAGGTTATACACTGCCTTTTTTTGAGGCCCGAAAAAAATTGTCTCAGATCGACCCGGAAAAAAAATTTTCTTATAGAATGTGACCTGTAGAATCCATAATTTCAAACAGTTCCAAGATTGGGTTTCTAGTTCAAAAGTTACAGCCCTTTGAATTTTCTTTCGAAATTGGTTTCTAGTCAGGGGCGGGCCAGGTGGAATTGCATAGCTTACGGGCCATTAAAGTTTGGGGGGGGGGGGGGGTAGCTCTGCGGTGCACTACAAAAACATTTTTTGCTTCATTTTAAGGTACTCCTTTTTCGGAAATCAATTACGATACAGTTTTTTTTTAAATTGCAGCTGATAATTAAAAGTAACAAAATATACAATCCAAACGAGGTGCGTCGCCTATCATTGTATTTCAGCACTTTCATGCTACGACAAAAAATAATAAATTCATTCTAAAACACTTCAATTAAAACAGAATTTTTTAACAACCTAACATCAACCCCAATTAGAGAAACGTGTTAATAATTTATTAATAGTGCAAGAAACTAAATACAGCACATACTTATAGATTTCCAACGGGCCATTATGACGTACAGGCCAGGTGGCAATCGCCCTCCGCCCCCCGGGCCAGTCCGCCCCTGAACTTTCTGCCTCGTTTCTACCTCTCTCCGGTAGTTTTTGAGTTATTGGCATTTTTGGGAAGAAATATTCTTATTTTTTTATTACGTGCAGTAGACTTTGGAAGCAATTGTTTCATTTGAAATGTCATTCGAATCAAATGTCAAACAGTTTAATTCATCCAATTGACACTATGGAAATGGATCATTATCCACATTGTGTTGTTTTTGATTTGTTTGTTATTTATGGTGAGAATAATAGTGTAGTACAGAACATGCCACGCGTTCAATTAAAATATACGCATCTCTCGAGAATGACGAAAGGAAAATTTGTTGTGTTCTTATTTTGTTACCTTTTTTTTTATTTTAAATCGATTTAAAAAGTGAAATTTACCAAATGAAACTCGCTCACTTATCTTGAAGGGTTTAAAAGATTTTTTAATGAACCCTTGCATCTCGAAATTTTGACATTTCATCCAAATAACATTTCAAATAAAACAATTGCATCCAAAGCCTACTACAGGTAACGAAAAAATAAGAATATTTCTGACAAAAAATGCCAATAACTCAAAAACTACCGGTTATAGGCATACAGAATGTTAGCTAAAGTAGTTGTACTTTGAAAAACTGAAGTTTTTGACATTTCTTGATTTCTAATTTGAAAAAATCGCAGCGGACTTGGAAACTTTGTCAAGACCTTCGGCGGCCACTTAAAAAGTTCTTAGACTTCAAGGAATTAACCCTTGGTCCAAATTTTTAGGGAAAGATTAAACTATGCAGATACGAATGCAAATCTTAAACACGTTGAATTTAGCATAAAATACTCTGGAAAATACCGCATTTAGAAAAAAATAGAAAATGGTATGTTTCTATTTAAACAGCAAGATGGCGCCAACTTCCGATTTTTACAAAAGCGGCGCCATCTTGAAATTCTATTCGCAATAGCTGATTATGGCTGTAAAGTCTGTATTTCAACTGTAAGGTAAAAACGGATTACGTGAATCTTTATATGTAAAAAAAGTGCCCTTCCTTTGTCTAACTTAAAAGAGTGTTTATAACTAACAAGGGATACGTCGAATATAATTTTTCAATAAAACGAGATTGCTTTCATATAATAGTGCGCCATTATAGTATTCCTACCATTTGTATATGTAGATATATTATTTCTGAAAAAAACCTTCGTTGGTAAAAACCGCTACCCCAACCATATTTACAGGGCAGGCGTTAAGTATGTATATTGTTAGATACCAACAAAATACAAAACCTTCCCCATACTAATTTTAATAAACAAATGAAGGAAGCAGCGACTAGTTTCGACCAAAAGTCATCTTCTGGCGCAATATCTGTTACAGATTTATAGAATTTACAGGTTAAAAGTAAATCTATAACAGATATTGTAGCCAGAAAATGACCTTCGGTCGAAACTAGTCGCTGCTTCCTTAATTTGTTTATTAAAATTAGTATGGGGAAGGTTTTGTGTTTTGTTGGTATCTACATAATATACACAACCCCATTTTGAGTCTCATCATACCATGAATATGATTCATGTATATTGTTTTTACACAAAAATCTAAAAATATAGCTAAAGAGAAAGAAACATGTATTTTTCTCTTCTCCTGAAATAACCCCAGACCTCCCGGCTCGCCCCCCTGTTATACATCTTTCTCTAAAAGGTCTAGAGCACTTCTATCAAAATTTTTGAATGCTGACTATCGAACGTAACACAAGGAGTCTGTATCTTTTATAGGAAAGCATTACAAAAGTCCTTGATCTTAGCACCGGGGGTTTGGGGGGGTATGGAATACCCCTTCCATTTTCCTTTCTATAACCCCCCTCCCCAACCCCCGGTTATACATTTTTTTCAAAAAGGTACAGACCCACCTTTAGCACTTCCACCATCATTTTTGGATAGAGACTACCGAACGTAACAGGAAGAGTCTGTGTCTTTTATAAAAAAAACCATCACAAAAGTCCTTAGGATTGATCTTATCATCGAGGGGTCAGGATGACCCCGGCCCCAGTTCACACAACAATCTTATAATTATAGAGAAAGAAACACGTATTTTTCTCTTTGTTGGGGAGGGGGGGGTTATTCCATACTTAATTGAATTTAGTAAGACATCCCACTGATGCAAATATATTTAGGAAATCGGATATGTAACTTTACCTAGCGCATTTTTGCACGATGTTTTTTGCAGAATATTTCTCGCACTTGTGACATTACATTTTCGAGGAATGAGTATGAAATCGACTATTTTATGGATATCAAAATGTTGAATTTTTAAGTAAACTCGCCAATTCTTTAGCAAAAATTATTCCTGGTCCACAGCGAACTCTATAATTAAACATTTCTCTTCTTTCCAGTTCCCTGAAATTTGACGTCGATAGGTACTTGATTTTTTTATGGGTTCGCTCGGAAATTTAAATATGTACAACGTTTTAAAAAAAAACAAATGGGAACAAATTTAAGATTATCCCTATACCTTCTAATCTACAAAATCAATGTTGTGGCACACATCTTTTTTGAACTAATCAACAGCTTAATCTCGAATTTAATAATCCTAAAATATCATTGTAATGGATCCACTAAATTGGAGATTTTATTTGATTCATCCTGAACTTTACTTTATACACTCAACTGAATTCCTTTTAAAGAAATCAAAGTGTGAGTTTTTTTATTGAATTTTTTTCTAATGTGCCAATTAGGATGATTTTAAGACTATCAACAACCAGAGTTCAATCGCTTCTTCAGGTTCACGACAGTAGACATTTACACAGCAGTTTTAACAATGGTTCTTTGTGACAACAAAATATATTATCGCATTGCCTCCCTACGTAAATAACTCTTCAGCAACCTTAACTATCTATTACGTTCTTTTAATACAGTTTCATGATAATCGGTGCGTGTATTAAACCCACACGACTTTTTTTTAACAATAACTATCGGAACTCCCGTTGTTATATTTTACGTTCCAAAAAAACACCGGTCCTGACGGTTGACCAAAAACCGAATCTGATTTAAAGTTTATTACGGGCCCCGCAGCAGTAACAGCGGCTTTTCAAACACGAGTTTTTTCCAAATTTTATTAAAATACACTATTAGCTCTACCGCGAATTCTCGAGCTGCAACGTTTCGTTCTCGCCACTAAGAAGCGAATTTAATTGCAGATTGGCTAATATGCGAATCAACATTTTTAGAATTTTAGCGGGATCAGATTAAAAAAATCCCCCCAAAATAATAATGCACCTAAAAAATGGCGGATTATCAATCCAAAGTACTTTAGCCTCGACTTAGCTTAAAATCCTACTTCACCACGAAATTTCGAAAAAAATTAAATGTACCGGTATACCGTTACAGTAGAAGTATACAGTGTGTCTCTGGAAAACTTGTTTATTATAAGTTTTACGAAAAAAAAGTTATTGTTTATAAAAAGTTCGGCTTGTTCTAAAACTGTAAATGCACCAGGTTTTCGAATAAATTAAACAAAACCTCACATTTTAAAGGAAAACTAAATGATGCACACTGTAAAGGAAGTGAAACCCACAAAATTCAAATTCGCAATACATTATTTCATTGTTCCCGATTCTACTGAAATTGAAAGTTCAGTTTTCATTTTATACTCCACAATCATAATGTTAAAATAACTTGTTGTTTGACAGATAAAATTAATTTGAGTAACTTACTACTGGTCAGCCGATAAATGTGATGTGTTGATGACAGAAGAAGACTTACCTAAAGCAAAAAAAAAAGGTTAGTACTTACATCAGTTTTACTTATGATATTCTGCATTAAAATATGTCAGACAATGACAAAATAGGAGTACACTTACACAGTGTTTGGTAAAAACGAGTAGTAGTGAAAACGTTGATTATTTCCCATAAACTTTACCGACGTGAAAATGCGCGATGCCGAATGGAAATGGCAAAGTCGTTAATTTCCGACGAACCAAAAACGTGTATGGCCATTTTAAGAAATGAACGCCGGCCCGTAAAACCACCCTTTATCATTTATTGCACGTAAAAATTCTCGAAATTGGTCTCGCGTTTGCCTTGAAAAACTTAAACAATGTTAAAATAAAAACGAGCTCATTACGTGGAAATGGAAAAACTCCGCTAAAAGTTCGCGCGCGAAATAAATAAGAAGTCCGCAAGCCTTTCCTCCAACTTCGCTACAAATAAACAATTTTAGCACGACCTCGCGCGCGGTAATCATTGAATTACGCTCGAGGCCGTAGCATCTAACGGGAAATTTTGCATACATTAACTTTCCCCATAAATAAATAATGGGACAAAAGTTACATAATTAAAAAGTGAACGTGATTAATGTTAAATCAAAGTTCAACTCGTTTATTATTTATAAATAGATACGATATTCGTGCCGCGCCACCATGCGCCCCCTTTTCTTTTCGGTACAATCAGAAAGTTTACGCGGCGATCTTTTCAAAATTTAAGTTTACACATACACAAATGGGGAAGCTTTCAGCGATTACTGACGTTTATTGACGTATTGTTGCAGGAAGTTATGTAAATTTAAGGGAAATTGTGTTATCATCATCGGTCATTGTTGAACACGAAAATAGACGCAGCTTCGAGTTTTTATTAGCGCGTGTTGTATACCTGTGGAAAACTTTTTTTATTTAAACGCGCACGATCGTGCTTAAGTGTTATATCGGCGAAACAACCCCTTATTTATTTTCTTTTTTTTGAATTAGAAGGCAGGAACTAAGGTCTAGACCCCATATGTTTGTTTAATTAACTCTCTTGGTATAATTTAAACAGAAATCCGTGCCGGTTAACATATGTTA
This sequence comes from Photinus pyralis, assembly GCF_008802855.1. NCBI lineage: Eukaryota > Metazoa > Arthropoda > Insecta > Coleoptera > Lampyridae > Photinus > Photinus pyralis. The sequence continues at coordinate 44,290,910 of NW_022170511.1, forward strand.
CGTTACGGTTTTTTTAATGATGTACAATCGAGAGCTTTTTTTTGGTTAGTATTAAGGCAACAGGTAACTGCACCTGACGCCGATTAAAGGGAACCCAACCACAATTTTTTCATATAATAAATCGTGCCCATTACGAAATCTACTTTTTGTTGCAGAAGGGGAGAATAGTTCATATTCGTGTGTTGATGTAATAACTTTTATCCATGTTTCATTTGGGAAGCATAACATACTCTAAACGTGATTGCTATAATTGCACCTGTCGTTTGTGCTACTACCTAGCCCTAGCTATTACGGAACCGTCAAATGCATTCGACTTGACTTCAGACAGTATGAAATCAAAGATGTGCTAACAGTGTAGGGGTGCTTCTAGAATACACAGGACTCTTATATTAGTTTGATTATCAAATGAAAATAGCCATTCTACTACACTGTAGTAGCGTTAAAAAATGCCCTCCTAAATACATAGCATTGTATTTGCGAGAACGTGTTAAGGGTGGTATAATAGAAAACACGTTTCGAGACCGGAAGTTGTAGCAGACCACTTTCGTGTTGGAAGTGATCTCGTGGTCCATTTTAACCAAATTAATCTCAAATTGACAGGAAATCTTCTAATAATCATGCCCATAAAGTTTACCATTATCTTAACATTTGTGTTCAAAGTACATTTTTGGCTTCATTTCACGCAAATATGTAATTAATTCAACTTTTTTTCGATAATATAACGGGTCGGGAAGAAAAACAAACCCATAATATAGAAATGAAAAAGGTCATTTGTTCTTTAACATCACGGAATGTGTAATGATACTGTCAATGAAACATACAGTGAGTTTTTTTTAAATGCGAACATAGGAGTTTGCATGCAATGTAATTTCCCTATGTTCGATTTTTAAAAAAACACATCAATCTATGAGGTGTGCGCGGTTCACATTCCCAAATCGCGCAACTTCTGTGACTATGAACAGCAACTATAGTTTTTATGATGAAGAGCACTCGGTAAGATTTTTTTAAAGAAGCCATGTGAAGCCATAGTAACTTTAAGATACATTTTTCTTAAACTTACGATAACTTGACCTCACAGGCCACGCACTGACACGACAACTGATTGTGAACCAACCTTCAATTATTTGTAGGTCATGTGCACCTGGTATTCTACTAATTTGATCTATTCAATACATAAATGAAGAAAATAAGAAAATAAATACCGAAAACAATTACAATAAATGTTCGAAGTGTCCTCCTTGACAATCTAAGCAATAACCTAACCGATTTCGTAATTAAATTGGACGGCGGTATTTTTAAAAATTTGACAGCTGTCAATTGTATCTACTACTCATTTGAACTACTCAATAGATTGATGTGTTTTTTTAAAAATCGAACATAGGGAAACTACATTGCATGCAAACTCCTATGTTCGCATTTAAAAGAAATTCACTGTATGTAGCTTTGAATGTACGGTTGTACATAATAATAAACAGAATTAAATTACGTTGACTACTAGTATTTATAAAAATTTAATCAATTAGTCCCTTGACCATTGTCTACTTATTGCTAAAAACAGAATTGGAAAATTCGAAACCGTTAGTGAGTTATCGTGTCCACAGACGGACGGACTCGCCGATATGTAATGAAATTGGCTACTACAGCAATCATACAGTTTAATAACCTCATATTATTACTCTACACTAACACAGAAAACACGGACATTCGCATGTTCTTCTTCTTGGTAACGAAAATGATACAAGAATCCCATTTTTTGTTCAGTTTTTGGACTGTAACTATTTGGCCCGTTAATCTACGTAGCTGAAAAACAATTTCTTGAGAACATTCGTACCAATTTTCAAAGCGATTCGACGTTACGGACCAATGTTACCGTGCACACGGACAGACACACAGGCAGATACACGGACAGACAACAGACATACAGACAATACAAAGTTGTAAACGATCTCGGGAATTATTAAAAAACGGCAAAAGTGTAAAATTATGATACATGAAAAAATTGATTTTTTACTACTTGACTTTTTTAGTAAGAAACACAGAAAAAATTCCTTCCTTGGTCCTCGACACCATAACGAACCATAGCGAAAAAAGTAGAACGATAGCTCTTAAAATAAAGATCTAGTAGCGATCGGACGGACGGACAAAGTAGTCACAATGTCGTTTATAATTATAATGAGAGATTGATGTTTTTTATCTATTAAAATGTGTTTCATATAAACAAAGAAACACAGGCCCGTAGCCAGGATAAAGTAGCAGAGTTTTCTAGGTGGGGCTTACGAAAAACACATTGATAACAAAGTCTCCTGTAAATCAACATTTGTGTTCTTTTTTTTTCAAAGGGCTGTAACCAGGATTTATCCTCACCGAAACAGAAAAATAAACAATACCATTGCATAGATGGGGCCAGACCATGCGGTAGGTGGGGCTGACCTGGCCACCCCCTGGCTGCAGGCCGGAAGGAATATTAAACATACTTTTATTTGATCCCGACCTAAGCCCATTCAAATTGACCCAACTTTTTATTCCAGAAGGCTGCAGACTTTTGTGAAAATAGTAAATTTAAGGCTGTTCCATAAAAGCGTTGCCAAGCAGAAGATCCACTACCACACTACGATTTGTAACGGTAGCTCTAAAAGTTTTATTTTTTCATATTGTATAGAAATAGGTAAATAGGAGTTTTAAAGATTGTAAAGGTCAGAGCAATTTAGGCATTATAATTATCGGGTTTGTCATATTGTTTCTTATCAAAAGAAGTGACGAAATACGGATTTTCAAAAAGATGGGTTGAATTTTACCAATTGTTAATTTTCGGGATTACTTTTTATATTTTTCCATAAAAAACAATAACATTTGAAAATGAACGTTCCGTACCAACTGCATCTTATAGAAAATTCTATTCTAAACAAATTCATTTCTCTTCAGAGTAATAGTTAACGAGATGACTGAAGTCAAATCTTCCTATTTTTTCTTTGTTTTTTGTTTATAACAATACCTTCCGGGAGGATCCGGTCAGGGGGACTATGATTTTTGGATTCAGCGGACGTTTTTTACATAGAATACACTTGGTTTCGTTGAGTGAAATGACAACATCCAGTTTAGACTACTTTTGAAACTAATTTAACTGGACTAATTGTATTTTGGTGAAATTGTAAACGTTCGTAAGTATTATTAAATTTTTTTTCCTTATTGACCTGCAGCCTGGACTATAAGGACAATTTAATTAATCGCGCCATGACTTTCCCGGTTACAAAGAACTAGTAGAAAAAAAGTCCGAATTAAGTTACTTAACCTCGTTAGTGAACAAAAGGAGATTGAACTTTGTAGAATTCATAAGCATAAAAACTAAAAATATTACAACCCTTCGCAGTTGAATAAACATTGCTAAAAATTTAACGTGTAAAGTTTGCCACTCCTTTGGTGTAAATAACCAACAAATTATCAAAGTCCTCGTGTGAGATCGAAGGTACTTCAACGCATTTTGGTGTGGCAAATTAGTATTCTAGTAGCTATGTTTGATTCCACCATCAGTGGGGTAACCACCTTCTCTTTGTCGGTACCCACTTCCGATGTCCCTTCCATCCGCAATTGGCATTTTAGTGGATTTCGCTAAAAAAAAACCCACAAAATAGTACTCAAATTTTGGGACACTTCTTATGGCTCGACCTTCTATTGGCGACACAAAAAAGAGAGACCATGATTCAAGCTCTAAGAAACTTTTGCGCCCAAAGTCAACTATCCCTCGAAGACGAGCGCCTTGCAAAAGATGGCTAATTTCACCCATAGGAAAAAAAAACAGGCAGGAGTTACAAGATCTTTCCTACGACACCAGTTTGAAAACAATCGGACCAAAACTGTAGAAGCAGATAGAAAAAATCTGAAAAATCACCACGTTAGTATAACACACTCGGGGATGGCGCCCAGATGTCGCCGACCCGACATCTTGTAGCCCCGTCCGTAAAGTTGTTAATCACGCAACCTCGGTAGGTCCTGTACACTCTTGATTTACTACGGACCCGCATTTGCCTTTTTAGTGGTGCCTTTTTACAGATAAATTAGCAAAAATGCGCTAAAAAGAGTTAATATCTAACTGTCATGTTAAAAAGAATCCAGCTTGCTTACAATATTAACACAAAAGTCAAACAATCTTTCAAAGAAGCTACGTCCAAAGGACTTTTGCTTCACCAGAAATTTCACCGTGAGACGTTTCCCGCACGTTAGTGAGTTAGAGGGTAGTGAGGTATTGATTATATTAAAAATTATTAACCTTGTCATTTATTTAAGTTATATTTATATTTAAATTTGTTTTTTGTTTTGTTTTAGTATTAGTTTTATGTATACCTTCACTTTATGTATTTAATACACCATTTCCGCGTCTATATGCTTAGACTATGTTATTGTAAACAATATCAATTCTTTGTTTAGGTTTTTTTTTTGTTTATATTAGTCTGTACTAATACTATTGTTTTTTTAGGAGGGGCGGAAGATCGCCATTTTGGCGAACCTCATCCTTTTATACACCAGCTGATGCTTTATAATAAAAAAATTATTATTATTGGAGTACGGGGCCTCGCACTTCAATTTTTCCTCGCCAGTAATGTGCCATTTTCCTGATTTTTATGTAAATAAGTATTTTCTGCGAATGGCGAGGAGCAGTTTTCATTTACACTACCCTTTTCTAAGTGCTATGTTGTCTTTCGTTGGTCAGAGGTGCCAGAGAGATCTACTTCAATAAAATAAAAAGGCTCAAGATGGTTTGTGTTGTTCTGGTTTGGTTTGTGCTAATAAACAAGGAATTATAATACGCCCCTCTTGTTTAAAATGTAGAAAAGAAATAGAAAAAGCAGGTAGGTCAGGCATACTTTAAATAACTTCCACTATGGCAGCACTGAACCCATCAGTATCGGTGTGCCATACTGGGGGCTCCACTCCAGTGTAAAATTTTTAAGGGCCCCAGTTGTCGCACTAGGACACCTCTCGGACAGACCACCAACCGGAAATTTTTCATCAGTTTTATAGAATATACTAACTTGTTACGCCCACCATTACTAATATAATCACCCGCCAAAACAGAGACGCGCCAAACCTTACAGGCACCCGTTTACGAATAACCCGCAGCAGCCGCGAGAGTACGGAGCGCGCGATCTACCCCAAGATGTAGATGCCCGCGCACCCACTACTTTAACCCCGCGCTAGAGGACGACACCTGAAAACCTACCACTTGCAAATACGCACGACTAGTATAAGAAACTTCGCCACCCTTCCATTGGCATCTTCTCTCGCAAGATCGCATCTGAGCATAAACGTTCAGAACAACTTTACCACCGCTTTCCCCTTGCTTTTTCTTGTAAGAACAAGGGCGATCGTGGAATTAAATACAAGTGCGCTGTTACCAGTGTGTGAAGTGTACATAGACATTTATTCTTAGCTCACGAACCCCATATACTTTTGTTTTGTTGTACATATGTGTATATAGTTTTATGTTCTAGCTCTTAATAAAGTGCGAGTTCTGTAACGTGTACATATTATTACTCAATACGAGACCAACAAGTGGCGCCCAACCAGTGGTGCTAAGAAAAGTCAAAACGCCTCCCACAACAAGAAGCAATGCCAAGAAAATGTCAGACTCCAACAGCACACCTTTCATCATGACCAGCGACATGTTAAAGGAGCTGATCCAATCCCTCGACTCCACCAGGACGACCTACAGCGGATCCTTTGCCAAGTGCACCGCCAGATTCGACGGGAAAGGTGACGCCGAAGCATTCGTGTACAGCATCACCACCTACAAGAGTTGCACGGCCATCTCCGAGGAAAATGCGCTGACAGGTATGTCAATGTTATTAGAAGGAGATGCAGCTACTTGGTGGCAAGGGGTGAAGCGGACAGTCAGCAAATGGGACGACGCCACCGCCCTTCTGCTCAAAACGTTCGGTCCAACCAAACCACCACACCGGCTCTTCCGAGACCTCTTCGACGGCGAACAAGGACCAAACGACCCCACCGAACTCTTCATAGCGAAGAAGAGGGCCATCCTGTCACACATTGAGGAGGAAATCAGCGAATCCATACAACTACACATGGTGTACGGTCTGCTACACCGCAGGATCCGGAAGAAGATCCCAAGATCAACATTCACCACCTTCGAAGAACTCCAGCGCGAGCTGAGGAAGGTAGAAGAGGTCGATCCACCACCCACCAAGAACGAGACCCAATCCCAGGGAACGACGAAGAAGGCGCGATGTGCTTACTGCAAGCACGTGGGACATACACGGGAAGACTGCCGAAAGAGGAAGCGAGCAGAAGAAGCTGCACCATCCGCACCAACCCCCTCGTCAGCTCCAGTCTCCACACCACCCACCACCAGGTCGTCCGCCTCCACCCTCGCATGCTTTGGATGCGGAAAACCCGGAGTAATACGCAGCCAATGCCCGAACTGCCAAGAACGCACAGGCATTGCGCCAGTGGATTTCTTTCTAACGGACACAAGCAACCCCTCACCGCCGCGTGTGCGCCCCATTGTAAGCATTACCATCGCGGGTGCAACAGGAAGTGCGTACATTGACACAGGTGCGCGACAGTGTATCGCGGGACACACTTTATATAGTACCCTCTGTGCCGCGAATTGTGATTTTGTGCCACGTGACGTGAACTTAGTGTTGGCTGACGGCAAACCAAGACCCACCACCGTCTTAACCACCACAGTGCCAGTTACCCTAGTGGACCGGGTGATACACACCGAATTCCTAGTCCTCCCAGGAGCCCGAAATCGCACCCTCCTCGGGGTAGATTTCATAGAAGATGCGAGGATACTTCTAAACCTACCAGAAAGACACTGGACATTCATCGGCGACCCGCGCCAACATCCTTTTCAACCGGAGCCGGCTGCCCACTTCTTTTCGGCTTTCGCGCCTACACCGTACAGCCCGCCAACTATTCCAACCCAGGTACCGGAGAGCAGCCACCCAACAGACCCAAGACGACGGGCCTACCGAAACATCCACCTGTTTGGAAGGAGTCCAAGCCGCCCTAGCCGCCCGGAGACACCCCACAACTGGGAAGACTCCATAAGCGCCGAACTATACAGCATATTCGCAGATACGCTACCCGTGCAGCCTGCCACGCCATTACAACCTCTCCCGCCGCCGACGATCTTTCCCCATTCACCCAAGAAGAGAGCCAGACGCACCGTCTCCCTCTACATGGTAGAGGCAGAAGACATTCACCTACGGGCCGACGAGGCCACCCACCTCTCGAGGAGCGAGCAAGACCAACTCAACGTCATGCTCCAGAGAAACGAGGATGTCTTCTCTGCAGGGGGAGCCCCGACACCATTGGCCCTCCACACGATTAACACGAAGCCCTGCCAACCGGTAGCATCGCCGCCATACCGAATAAACGCCGCCAAGCAACAAATCCTGCAGGCCGAGTTGTCGCACATGCTCGACAACGACATAATAGAAGAGTGCGAGTCCGCATGGGCCTCGCCAGTGGTGCTGGTGCCCAAACCAGACGGGTCCACTCGTCTATGCATTGACTATCGAAAGCTAAATGCTGTCACAATCCCCGACAATTATCCTCTGCCACGCATGGACGACCTGCTCCACGCCGCCCGCGCACCCCTGATGTCCACCATCGATCTGCAGGCCGGCTATTGGCAAGTCGCCGTCGACCCTGTTGATAGGGACAAAACTGCTTTCATATCCCCATTGGGCCTACACCGCTTTAAAAGGATGGCATTCGGACTCCGTAACGCCCCCGCCACCTTCCAGCGGCTCATAGATCGCGTGAAAGCCCAGCTGGTCGGCATAACGCTATTCGCATACCTGGACGACATAATCGTCCTGTCCAAGGATTTCCCAACTCATCTCCACGACCTCGACGCCACCCTCACTCGCCTACGGCAGTGCAACCTGAAGGCCCGGCGAAAGAAGTGTCACTTCGCGAGAGAACAAATCCGATATCTTGGACACTTGATCACACCCGAGGGCATCAGCACGGACCCAACCAAGACGGCTGCCATCGCTGAACTCCCGGAACCAAGAAATATAAAGCACCTCATGTCATTTATACAGACCTGCTCCTGGTACAGACGCTTTGTACCAGGCTTCGCGCAACACACAAAACCGCTGACGGCACTGTTAAAAAAGAACGCGACGTGGACATGGGGACCGGAACAAGAAGCTGCCTTTAAAACGCTCAAGGCGCTCCTAACCAGCTCACCCATACTACGACAGGCTGACCCTCAACTTCCTTTCGTAATCAAGGCAGACGCCAGCCAGTACGCCATCGGGGCGCTCCTGGCCCAAGGCGAAAAGGAAGATGAACGACCGGTCGAGTATGCAAGCCGCCTACTCACCCCCGCCGAACGCAACTATTCCACCACCGACAGAGAGGCCCTAGCTGTGGTATGGGCACTGGCAAAATTTCGAGGATATGTGGAAGGCAGCCATATAACCCTCTACACCGACCACCAACCTCTCAAGTGGCTACTGACCCTCAAATCTCCGACGGGAAGACTAGCGCGATGGGCCCTGACCTTACAGGCCTATGACATAACCTACCGTTATATCCCGGGAAGACACAATGTGGTCGCGGACGCATTATCAAGGCCGCCCTGCACCACCGACACGCAAGAAAACTGCGCGATTTGTACCATCACCATCGATTTTCCTACTCGATCCGCAAGTGACATCCGCCAAGGTCAACTATCGGACCCGGAAGTAAAGAAAATCATAGACCACTTTGAAACTCCGACTTCCGATAACCAGGATTACCACCACTGGACCGCCAAAGGGTATCTCATGTCACAGGGCATCCTTTACCGGTATACTCATGAGCACGATGAAGAAGAACCTCAACTAGTAGTACCGCTACGGGAACGAGACCAAATTCTCGAGAAATACCATGACGCCCCGAGCGCCGGACATTACGGAGCGGAGCGCACCTTACGAAAAATCGCTAGCCGTTACTACTGGACAGGGATGCGCAAGTACATCACTGACTACATTAAAGATTGCGCCGACTGTCAACGGTATAAGGCTTCAAACCAAAAGCCCGCAGGACTCCTTCAGACCCCTGCACCAACAAGGAGGTTCGAAGTAATAGCAATCGATCTCTTCGGACCTCTCCCCGAGGCACCCACCAAGGAGAAATGGATCCTAATCATTGAAGACATTGCGTCAAGATGGGTAGAATTATTCGCCCTCACTCAAGCTACCAGCCTAGCCTGTGCCCGGGTCCTCGTCTCGGAAATATTCCTCCGTTACGGAACACCCCGCCGAATCCGAAGCGACAATGGATCCCAATTCGTGAGCAACACGATGCAACATGTGACCCATTGTTTAGGGATCACTCAGTCTCTCACTCCGGTTTATCACCCCCAATCTAACCCCCTGGAAAGGAAAAACCGGGATTTGAAGGCCCAATTAGCCATACTGGTGAAAGGAGACCACGCAGACTGGCCAAGCAAGTTAGCTCCCATAAGATTCGCCATGAACACAACAGTATGCGAGTCAACAGGCTTCACACCCGCATACCTAACAATGGGACGCGAACTCCGAACTCCAGACGATTGCACCAGAGACCAGCGTGCCATTATATTATCAGATAACTTCGTTCCAGAAGTAACGCCCTACCTCCTGAAACTACGGATACCCTTCGCGAGGCCAGATTAACTCAGGAGACCGCCCAGGAAAAGGGGAAAACAACGGCCGACTCCCACAAGCGAGAAGGACCACGATACTCGCCCGGAGACATGGTCTGGGTCAACACACACCCACTCAGCAACCAAAAGAAAGGGATAAGCGCCAAATTCGCCCCTAGAAGAGAAGGTCCATACAGGATTCTTCAGCCTCTATCTCCAACCACGTACGAGGTTGAAAACCCAGACGCACCAGGAACCCCCCTGGGATCATACCACACGTCAGCTTTCACCCCGTACCACGGAGTAGCAGACCATGCTTCTGCCCCAGTATTACCCATATGGAAGAGGGGCCGTCCAAGGAAGACA
>NW_022170511.1:44301018-44301847 GCF_008802855.1 Photinus pyralis
AGAACATGGTTGGACGAGCAGGCGGCGGACTTATACGAGGAAGGTATTATCAAGCTAGTGCCCCGCTATGAGAAATGCTTAAATCGCCTTGGCGATTACGTAGAAAAGTAGAGTAAGGTTGTAGCTGTGTATGTAAATAAATATTTGTATATACTTACCTTTGTTTTTATTTGACAGCCAATCGGAACTTGAAAAAAAAAATAGCCCTCGTAGTATCACAGTTCATTTGTGACTTGTAAGGACTTAACCTAAAGTGCAATGAAACGCGCGCGAAAAATTGTGGATATGGCGTTGACAACAGCAAGTACGGTAGGAATCGCCGCCACAAGTTCCTATGAAGAAGTTACTTCTAACGAACCTTGTGCAAACGATGCGTACGCCAATATTATTAATGAAATATTTGAATCCCATGACCCAATAATATTTATGGATAATGAAATTCAAGGTAGGTTTATTACTATTTTTGCGCACATAAATATGTACTATAACATCTTTTTCTCGTAGTACCGTTTGAAGGGCAGATCGATGGGCATTTGAATAATCAAAATGCAGACGGAAAAGACGACGACCCAAAAGAACAAGAAAGCATGGATGGTAAGTAGACTCATATTGTAAAATTTTCGCTTTATGCTGTTTTTTGTGGTATAGAAGTAACAAAAAAGGGAAGTAAAAGAAAGAGAAAGCCGAAAGTTTCAAAACAGGTGAGGTTAGAAGAAAAGAAGCAGAAACTAGCAGAAAATCATTTCGTAAAAGAAGGATGTGACAGTTCAAAGTGTAAACTAAAATGCCATGAAAACATATCAGATCTGCATAGAAAAACAATTAATAT
>NW_022170511.1:44301947-44379505 GCF_008802855.1 Photinus pyralis
CTCTCAAATCAATCTAACCCGAACTATCCGGCCTTTAATCTCCCTCTTTACCAAAATACATTTCGGCACTCTCAGGGACAAATTTTACCAATACCAATACAAGCGAAAAATATCCTCTCTGATCTAAACCTAACAATGATTACGCAAAATTCCTACAGCAGTATTCCAATTTATACACATCCTCCACTGATAAACCTAGAATTAACTTCCTGTAGCAAAACAGACACGCCGCCAGAGTTATTTAAAATAAAACTACGAACTATCTTAAGTCAATATCCAGACTATATAAAGATCTTCACAGACGGATCTAAAGAAAGTGGAAAAGTCGGAAGTGCTTTCGTGTGTCCGGATAAAAACATTTGCGAAAAACAGCGTCTGATAGAATATAGTTCAAATTACAGTGCCGAACTTTGTGCTTTAAAAATGGCGTTGAAATTTGACGAAAATAATGTCAACAATAATTTCCTGATACTGTCAGACTCTAAAAGTGCTCTTCAATCCATTAAAAATTTATATCCTACAAACAGTTACGTAAAAGACATTCACAAAATTTTATATAAAATTCAAGAACTGAACAAAAACGTTACATTCATTTGGATTCCTAAGTCACATAGGTATACTGGGAAATGAAGAAGCTGATGCAAAGGCGAAAGAAGCTTCCGAATTACAAACAGTAGACGACAGTACAGTTTCACCAGAGGATACCAAACATTTCATAAATACAACCATTTTCCAAAAGTGGTATGAGGACTGGGAAAACATCCAAAACAACAAACTACGAAAAATACAGCAAACACCAACTTACTGGAAACCAAAAGTGAAGCTAAATAGAAAACAGCAGGTTATTATATCAAGACTACGACTAGAACATACAAAACTGACTCACAAACATATCTACGAAAAGACACCGCCACCTAACTGTGATTTTTGTGACATACCTCTCTCAGTAGAACATATATTGTGCGAGTGTACAAAATTTAATATAGAACGAATACAGTACGGGATACCAAGAGACATTACGAATGTGTTTGAAATAGACATATTAAAGTTATTGGGTTATTTAGAAAATACAAACCTGTTAGATGAGATATAGATCACTCATGTAAATTTTTAAGTTAAGTTTAATGGTGTAAAAGACCTAAGCTGTTCAATGCACCTTAAATAAATTAATAAAAAAAAAAAAAAAAAAAAATTAAACACTAAATCTGTTTTTCGCTCATATCTAGTAAACTGTGGATTGTTTTAAAAAAACAAAAGCATATCTTGAATAAGCTCTTAAAACGACAACTCTTTCCTCATTTAACCGAATCTCTATGTCTTACGGTTTCCGAGATCCTAATGCTTAAAATGAAAAAAAAACTCACCCTGTAGTTGAAATGCAGATGCAGCGTGTACAAATACGTGGGGTAAAGATCGGTTTCCAAATAAATCATGTAGTCTGGCGTATTCCTAGGTAGCCTAAGGCATTTCTTTACGAAGAATTTAAGCGGTATCTCTACTGTTCCATGACTGAGGAAGCCCCATACGTATGATGCGTAGCACACAATTGATCGACATGCGGAATTGAAGATGTTCAATTTTGTTGTTGCCCAAATTTAATTGGTTAAACGAATTTATAGCAAATGTTACACTTTTTACCTTCTCTTTAAAGTGATCTTCCAAAGACAATTTTGAAGTAAGCGTAATTCCCAGATACTTATAACTTATAACCATTTGTCCTCTTCGCTTCGTCGCCCACCGTTCCGGAACACCACAATTTTTGATTTCGAAAGGTTTATTTTCAGATTCCACATGTTGCAATATAGGCTGGGCAATCTATTAGGCAGGTTTATACAAGTGAGGTAGAAAAAATTAGTAACAAAGTGATCTCTGCGGAAATGAGGGTCCTTATTAACCCCTCAAAAATCGCACTTTGTCGCATTGGTGGAAATTGGAAAAAAATGGCCGCCATCTTGATTTTTTTCGAATTTATTAAATAAACTTTTTTGTTTTTTGATCAATAGACTTAACTTTTGATTCTCCATAAAAAATAGTCTCTTGAGTTTTTTTGATATAATGTATACGAAATATTTAATAAATTCGAAAAAAATCAAGATAGCGGCCATTTTTTTCCAAGTTCCACCAATGCGACAAAGTGCGATTTTTGAGGGGTTAATAAGGACCCTCATTTCCGCAGAGATCACTTTGTTACTAATTTTTTCTACCTTAACCACCTATTTCGACTAGCTATATAGTTCATTGATCATTTTCTGTAAATTATACTTGTCCGATGCCAAAAGTACCAGATCGTCTCCATACGCTAATAGTTTGATTGTGGTGGAATTTATTCTGATATCCCCATTCAAATAATCATCAATATCGTTTATGAATAGTGAAAAAAGTAGGGGGCTCAATAAACACTCCTGTTTTACACCCATAGCTGTTTCAAAAGCCTTGACTGACGCTGAAGTATTTCTGTACATTTCCCTGCTTAAATGGATCTTGATTATACTCATCAAACTAAAGATGTTATCAATCGTAGAGTAAGATTTCCTAAATCCCGCTTGGAATTCTTTTAGTATGCTTTCCCGATTCGTCCACGGCGTAATTCTGTCCAGCAATAAACCAGCAAATAATTTACTCCCGGTGTTTTCGAATGAGATTCCCCTATAATTATTTGGATCATTCATCGCTCCTTTTTTGTGAATTGGGAATATGATCAATTCTTTAAAGTTGTTCGGTATGGTTCTAGATACATAAATTTCATGTAGTTTCTAAAAACGTCACTGAAGTATTTTTGAAGAACTCATATGGGATTCTATCTTTTCCTGGATTGTCTTTGGCATATTGGGATACCTATAATTTGTAGTGTACCAATACGACTATTAATTAAAGTCTCCCATCAAAATAAACTGAGAATTAGGATGATCATCTAATAAACTAGACAACGCGTTAAACTCAACCTTCCAATTGTTGCAATTCAAACTACATCATCAACATTACATCTTCCTTTCTATGTGATAGAACGTACTCTACCAGAATCAATTCAACACTCTCAAACATCAAGAGTATTAGAGCAGGTGTGCCGCAGGGGTCTGTACTTGGCCCTTTACTCTTCAACATTTATACTTACGATATTCCTGTCCCAGTAAATTGTTCTCTTTCCATGTTTGCTGATGATACAGCCATAGTAACACACAGTTCTGATTTGGATACAGCCATCGGGGCTCTTCAACAAGCCGTAGATGAAATTAGTAGCTGGTATAACCGATGGAACCTACTACTCAACGAAACGAAATGTGTCACAAAAATCTTCACATTAAGAAGGTACAGCAATCCAAGATGCATTCAAATCAATGGCAGGCAAATACCGTGGAATCGCAAGGATCAAGCTGTTAAATACCTTGGCGTACACTTGGACCACAGACTAACATGGGGAATACATATAAACCTAAAGTTGAACGACGCACATCATAAATTAAGATTGCTATACCCTATACTAAATAAGAGCTCACCATTGAAAACTGAATGTGCGGTATTGATCTACAAATCAATCCTGAGATCAGCCCTGATGTATCCTTGTCCAATTTGGGGGACCGCATCAAACACTCACCTGCGTAAGTTGCAAACGTTCCAAAACAAGGTGTTAAGAATAGCTACCGATGCCCCCTGGTTTGTGCGTAATGCTCAAGTCAGCCGCGAACTCAATATTTCTCCAATTAGTGCATTCATAAAAACCACAACAACAAAATTTCTTCATGATCTGAGAAACTGTCCGGGTTCAATTTATTACGCACTTGGTCAACGATCACAAAACCTTAGACTAAAACCCAGACTTCCACAGGATATCCTACTTGATGACGGTGATTAAAAGTGTTCATAGTTAGATTACTATTACTCTTATTTATTATTTTCTTATTAACATCTTATATTATATATTTATTTATTTAGTTAAACAATAATTTTAAACTAGCTGTGTATGACCCATGTGCGCCGATCCAGTTAATATAATATATAAAAAAAGTAGATTGGCAGAACATGCAAGACACCCGCCTGACCTCTTATTTGTATAACATCTACATTAGACAAATTCATAAAACTAAACATAGTTCTACTCCAACTGTCCTTCCGAATCCTATATATTGATCCTGCACTAGCACGCCCGTATTTGTTATGCCTACAGCCGGTATACATTTTAAGCTTTAGGGAGTATCCCTATCGTTCTTACAAATTTAGAAAAACCAAGCGAAAACCTTTCTTCCTCGACTAAAAAACATTCGAATAACACAAATACCTCAAACTGTCTTAAAAAATGTATGAATTCTAAATTGGTCCACTTACTTTTTAATCCTGCCACATTATCGGCCACAATGTCCACTGCACTTGCTCTTCCATATTAGTTTTGAGATTTGCTGCCTCCTGCAGATGCGGATTCTGAATAGCTGTGTGATCTCTGCAAGCCTCTTCGGCAGATTCATCATTCCCAGCGGTCTCCTGATCCTCCAGATGTAATTCCTTGAAGTGGACAAATTTTCCATCGAGCATTATTCCGTTCCTCCTCAGCTGTCAAATCGCTTCCCTGTAGATGTTTCTTAGTTTAATCATTTTCTTTCTACGTTCTCGCATTTCTTCATCGTAGTCCCCCGAAAGATATATTTTACTGCCCTTAAGCTTTCCGGCGTTCCTCAGAATTTTTCTCTTGAGAATGTTGGAGACGCATATGCCACAAGCACGGGTCGATTTTTGACATCCAAATCCTCTTGATTTTCCTCGCTCGTGCCTTGGATCCCGTAGAAGATTACGTTGTTATATTGATTGGACGATTTCATGGTCTTGGGGGAGAATTTTTGGCTCTGGGTAGAGTTCTTAACAGATTCGCAATAGTTCTAAAACGTTCCCTCATGAAGTTCTCAGGAAAAACTTACAATAAATTCAAAGGGTAATATTTGTTACTATACCCTAAACAAAACCACCTGTTTAAACAGAAGATCATAAAGTGTGAATCCAAATTGGGGGGGGGATATCATTAAAAATTAAATCAATAAATTCCTCTTTATTCTTTATATTTTTATCTCCAAAGTATCAACCAACGTATATGTACTTACCAAGTAGAATAATTAAATTATTATTATTAATTAAGTGCTGATAAAAATTAGATAACACTATATGCAAAAAAATTGCCAAAGAGAGCAGTGCCTACCTTTGAATGTGGACTAGATACTCAAAGGTGCCTACTAATTCCCTCCGTTTGGCGTACGTCTTCTTAACCTCACGCAAAGATACTCTAATAACCATGGAACTGCACATAGTACGTTCAAACTGTCTTAAAAAATGTATGAATTCTAAATTGGTCCACTTACTTTTTAATCCTGCCACATTATCGGCCACAATGTCCACTGCACTTGCTCTTCCATATTAGTTTTGAGATTTGCTGCCTCCTGCAGATGCGGATTCTGAATAGCTGTGTGATCTCTGCAAGCCTCTTCGGCAGATTCATCATTCCCAGCGGTCTCCTGATCCTCCAGATGTAATTCCTTGAAGTGGACAAATTTTCCATCGAGCATTATTCCGTTCCTCCTCAGCTGTCAAATCGCTTCCCTGTAGATGTTTCTTAGTTTAATCATTTTCTTTCTACGTTCTCGCATTTCTTCATCGTAGTCCCCCGAAAGATATATTTTACTGCCCTTAAGCTTTCCGGCGTTCCTCAGAATTTTTCTCTTGAGAATGTTGGAGACGCATATGCCACAAGCACGGGTCGATTTTTGACATCCAAATCCTCTTGATTTTCCTCGCTCGTGCCTTGGATCCCGTAGAAGATTACGTTGTTATATTGATTGGACGATTTCATGGTCTTGGGGGAGAATTTTTGGCTCTGGGTAGAGTTCTTAACAGATTCGCAATAGTTCTAAAACGTTCCCTCATGAAGTTCTCAGGAAAAACTTACAATAAATTCAAAGGGTAATATTTGTTACTATACCCTAAACAAAACCACCTGTTTAAACAGAAGATCATAAAGTGTGAATCCAAATTGGGGGGGGGATATCATTAAAAATTAAATCAATAAATTCCTCTTTATTCTTTATATTTTTATCTCCAAAGTATCAACCAACGTATATGTACTTACCAAGTAGAATAATTAAATTATTATTATTAATTAAGTGCTGATAAAAATTAGATAACACTATATGCAAAAAAATTGCCAAAGAGAGCAGTGCCTACCTTTGAATGTGGACTAGATACTCAAAGGTGCCTACTAAGTTTGTACGCTTCTGCAAAGATAAAGACAGCGCAGCGACTACCCATAAACGCCGCGCTGATCGACGGAGCAGCGACCAAAACGATTGGTCCATCACGAAAGCTGAAATTGACAAAAATTCACAGAATGATCCCAAGTTCCGATCTAAGCTCTTACCTGTACGGAAGCATGAGGCCAAAATTGCTCCGACGAGCAGCAAATTGCGGTTCCTCACCTCGGCGCACGCCGACAAAGTGAACAGGCCCACCCTTCCAAAGATGTCGGCGACGTAAAAGATTGTCAAAATCAATGTTGCGTCGTCGGAATTTACGCGAAAGCTTGTCAGTAGCAGGGGAAGCGACGAGAGGAAGCTAAAATCTGCTGAAATGCACAGAGACATCCCAATGATGACGTTGACGTAGATCGGATCCGTGAAGAGTCCCAGATCGAGCGATCTCACCAGTGAGTTCCTGAAAAAAAACAGAATCGTGTTATTGTGTCGTTTTGATTGGGTTTAATCAGAAATGGGATTCGACTAAGTCCAGGACAACATAAGGAATGTTCTGTTGTCAAAAACGTTCCTAGTTACCGTCGTGTTTGACCCGCTACTTCTTTCATATTAAATCTCCCTCCAGATAAACAATAGGATCATTTAAAATTAAGCGATTTCCCAAGTGTTCAGTCGGCAATCATAACCTTGTTTTAGGTATTTTGTGGATTGATCCAGAAAGCTCGTTTAGCTAAAAAAAAACAAAAAAACAAGGACTCTTCGCTTGGTCAGATTTTGTCTAGCAAAATTCTTTACTTATAATAATTTTCTTCCAAAGATCAACTTTAATCTTGATACTAGTAATACGTTTAGACGTGAAATGAAATTTCTGTTAGAAAATAGTTAAAAAGAAGACATGCCACGAGAATTTTGAAAAAATGTATTCAATTTTCAAAAATAAAAGAATGTTTCCCTTTGCAAAAATAGATCAAAATAAAAATCAAATATTAATTCTGCAATACAATTACTTAAAAATTACCTCTTTGATCGGTATCAGAAAGTGGTCATAGATGGAGTCTCTTCGAACCTGGTAGCGGTAACTTGTGGTGTTCCTCAAGGATCAATACTCGGGCCACTACTATTTTCGATCTATACCCTTAATCTACAGTCCTCTTTAAAACTAGGCAGTATTCACATGTATGCTGATGATTGTCAAATATATTTTAAAATACTTCCTAAAGAAATCAGTACAGTTGCAGACTCTATTAACAAAGATATAGCCGCGTTTGTAAATACAGCAGAAGACCATTGTCTCAATGTGAATACCGCAAAAACACAGTTGATATTTTTCGGTACAAAGTCAAATCGAAATCTTGCCGAAGAAAAAATATCTATCCAATTTAAAGGTGATCGTTTGAAACCCTCGAATGTAGTAAAAAATCTTGGACTATACATGGACAACCAATTAAACTTCCAAACCCATGTAAACTCAAAAATTCACAAATCATATAATAATTTGCGGCGTTTATATTCATATAGGCATGTGCTGCCACAAAACACAAAAGCGTTACTGTCTAATTCCTTAGTGCTGGCACCTTTAAATTACTGTGATGCCGTTTACGGACCATGCATAACTAAACAAACCTGTTATTCAAAAGGTCCAAAATAGCTGTTTACGTTTTATTTTTGGAATACGTAAATATGAAAGGATATCACACACCCTCAATAAATTAAAATGGCTGAACATGGAAAACCAAAGAAAACTGCATCGACTCGGACTTTATCATAACATATTAATCACGCATAAACCCCCATACTTGTTCGAAAATATTTCTTTTAGAACAGACGTCCATAATATAAATATTAGGAAAAAAAACTTTCTCACCATACCTCTCCATAAGACATCACAGTATAAAGGGTCGTTCTCCTACAATATTGCTAAAGATTATAATATGCTACCGGAACGTTTGAAAGCAATTAGAAACCCTGGAACTTTCAAGGTCATTCTCAAACAATACCTTTACAATTCTCTCTAACTTGAATGCCATTTGATGTCAGTGATTCGATAGTAGATAACACTTACCTACTTAAGTATGTAAATTACAAGCAGTATTAACTGGTTGAGTGGAAGAACAGCTCAAACAAAGGTCGTTAGTATGATCATTTAGAAAAAGCTATGCTGAACTCCGCCACTTACTACCTTAATTGTTTGATACCTAAACTGTAATTTCTTTCTTCGCCAAAACTTGCAATTGAGGTAATAATAAAGAGTATTATTATTAACATACATTTATATTTGCAAATGAAACATTTTCATAACAGATATGTTCCCATAATGAACTAATTATTAAACATCTTTATTTTACAGCAGATGAAAAATTGACATTTTAGTAGGTTTGAACGAGTCGCTCTTTAACCGTAAGGTGAATGACATCTAATCTTAAATTATTTCGTTCAAACCTATAAACAGCACGGAAAATTTATTAATAAAGGGTTGTTTAAGGGTTGGTTACAGATTATTTAAACGTAATCTATCAAAAAAACAAAAATGTTCGGTGTACTACGTAAAGGAACAACCCCCGCAATATAAAAGTGCTTTACATGCAGATATGAATGACTTAAAAAATTTCGCAAACCTAAAACAGACGGAAATTTATTAATAAAGGGTTGTTTAAGGGTTGGTTACAGATTATTTAAACGTAATCTATCAAAAAAACAAAAATGTTCGGTGTACTACGTAAAGGAACAACCCCCGCAATATAAAAGTGCTTTACATGCAGATATGAATGACTTAAAAAATTTCGCAAACCTAAAACAGACGGAAATTTATTAATAAAGGGTTGTTTAAGGGTTGGTTACAGATTATTTAAACGTAATCTATCAAAAAAACAAAAATGTTCGGTGTACTACGTAAAGGAACAACCCCCGCAATATAAAAGTGCTTTACATGCAGATATGAATGACTTAAAAAATTTCGGACGGAAATGCCGTAATCTAACGTTCGCTAAGTGCTTTAAAGACCAATTATACACGTGTATCTTATAGTATTTTTTATTATACCTGCAGTATAATTTAAAAATAGGAAATACAATGAAGTCATATTGACGTTATACTCGAATACATGTCTAATTAAGTGGGCTGGGTGTTCGAAATTTCACGATTGCCATGGAAATGTCACTTGACGTTTGCTTATAATCATCATCATCTTTGTAAATAAAACGATTTCCGTTGAAAAAGATAATACATCGTCCATTAAATCGCTTGTAAAATCTAAACAAACGTTGGTAGGTGTAAAATCCAAATCCAGTAAAGCCTATTATAAAGAATATGAAAAGTTGTTTCCATGGATGAATAGGAAGTTACTTACGAATACAGTCTTAAATGCATCCATAATGCTGGTATATATGAAGGAAATGTCAAAGGTATTTAAATCTTCTATATTTTGGTGCATTCATTCAAAACTTTAAAGGAATGCTGCGATTAAAAAGTGGAACAGATTTGGAAGCATACCCTAAATTTCGCGCGTTTGTGAAAGCTTCAACCAAAGGATAGGTACAAAAGCCAAAGAAATGTTCTGCATTTACAGAAAGCGACCTAAGAGGATTTTTTTATTTCATCCAGATGACAGTTTCAAAAGTCATACTTGAAGTATCGTTACTTAGCAAGCAACCGCACGTGTGAGCCGTTTTTGCACGCATTTGAGTGTTTAAAACGGAGATTGTGATTCAGGTATAATAAAAAAGTGCTTTACATGCAGATATGAATGACTTAAAAAATTTCGCAAACCTAAAATAGCCGGAAATTTATTAATAAAGGGTTGTTTAAGGGTTGGTTACAGATTATTTAAACAAAATCTATCAAAAAAACAAAAATGTTCGGTGTACTACATAAAGGAACAACCCCCGCAATATAAAAGTGCTTTACATACAGATAGAAATGTCTTAAAAAATTTCTCAAACCTAAAGTAGACGGAAATTTATTAATAATGGGTTGATTAAGGGTTGGTTACAGATTATTTAAACATAATCTATCTCTACAGCTCTCACACAATACGAGGGGAAAATGTGCTAATATTAAATAGTTCACTTTATATTGTGTATACAGCTTTGATTAATTAATGTCATATTTGTTATTTGATTAAAGCCTAAAGGTTGATGGTAAATTTATTACAATAGTCAACGAGAATGGCTTCATTGGATTCAATCATTCGAGAACTTTACTGAAAAATCCGAATATGTAGTGAAAGATGAAGGTTTGTATTTGAATACATTAACGACACATATAAAGTCTGTAGATTATGTGAATCCGGCCCGCTGGAACGCGTTACCATTGCATGCTTTGAGGTCGCAGACTTCACAACGAAAATTTCAAATTTTGGACGCCTTTTGAGGTCGTCGTGGCATCACCTTTTCATACCTTATCATAGTACACGAATTTAACGGCTATTAAGATACTCATATTCATTACGAAACTGGCCTAATTCTCACTCGTGTCTTAATAGCCCTCATTAAATGCTCATTGCATAAAATACTATTCCAAATATATTTATACTGCATTAAAGTACTACACAAATTTGGTTATAATTACAGAAATGTATAAGCTACTTATCAAGTTCTTGTATTTCTTTTATGAATTATCTTTATCTTGAGTGACGCAAATGTTCAAATAGTATTAGTGTTATTTATATGTTAAATGTTTGCAATTAATTATACGAAACCGGCTGATAAAATCTCTGAGACTTAGCTGGATCGTAAATTGTACGAAATTTGGAAATAAACTATGCAATTCAATTATTATTATGGTCAGTCTTTCTTATTAGAAGTCTTATGTAGTCTAAACGCACGGATTAAAATCAAGCAGTGATTAGTGTCTGTTTGTATGTCGTTCGTAGCACTAAAAATAATGGGAGATATAACAGTAGATCTCATTCTCCATTGCGTTCGAAATCTATATTAGTGTATTTGCGGTGTTTTTTTTGCATGTGTTTTAGTCAAGTTGTTAGTGTTGGGAATGGCAATGTGTTTTATTCAAATTGATTTTTGTGTTTTATCTATAAGTGGTCTATTACTGTGAATAGTTTCTTCTGAGTAGTGTCCTATCCTTATATTTATGTGTGCTGTTTTTAAGTATTATCTGTTGAGTGTATTTGTAGTGCCTTATCTGTTGTTGTTATTATTATTATAATTTTGGTCTTCAATCCGAAGAGAGTTCGTCCTTTATGGGACCATGCGAAAATGTGGCTTACTGTTCCTGTCCGCGGATAAAACCGTTTGGTTTGCTTCTTAATGGATAGGCAAACACACCGACACGGTACGACGTAAATCCCATGTATCTATTGATACACAAAGTCAACGAAATAGTTAAGTGGCCAAATCGAAAAACGACTCTGTTTCTTAGTTCTAACGGCATTTTATGAGCCATTTTGGCCACATGGTTTTTTAGATGTAAAAAAATGTGCTGAATCCGATTCTGGATGTTTCCAGGCCGAATTTTGCACTAGTTCACAAATACAGCGGCGTCACGATCTATTGTATTGTGTACTATTTAGTATTAAATTGTTTTCCATAATTTATTACTTATATATATACGTAAGAGTTGGTTAATTAACTTCATAGCTAGTTCGGAAAATGTAGGAAAATATATCCTGTGGTGATATATAGGGTGTCCCAAAAAAGCTGTGAATTCATTAAATTAGTGTTTTACATTTTCCTCGGCAAATTTTGTTTGTTATTAAATTTTGTGCTTTTTAATAACCGTTGGTAAGTATTTAAGGTTTTTTCCAATTACATATATAAATATATATATAAATAAAAATTGCGTATTTTTTCCAATGAATTCAAATCTGCATTTAAAAAAACAAAACCACATCGCATTTTTCAGATGATAACAAAAATGTGACTTTGATATGGAACACCCTGTGTATTATTACATAATATGACAGGTTATTAAATTCTTTATAAAACACTATAGCAAAAATATTTTAAATAACCAACATTTTCAAATTATTGACGATCTCCTAGGACGTAGAGAGTTTATAATTTTGCGGTGCCTGTCCATCTGTCCCGAGATCTGTTCATTAGCACGATACCTTGAAAACGAATAGACAGCCGCCGATTATGATGAAATACATTTGCCGTCAGAATTATCTCTATATTGTTACCGTGTTGTCTGTATAATGTACCCAATATACAAGGTGGTGACTTGCGTAACGCATCATAGGGATTTCAATGTAAAATTCATAACATGCGATTATATTGGCTCCCCAAATTATTTTAGAGCAAAAATTTATTAAGGTTTTTTATAGGAAAAAATTTTTTACGTCAATCAACCGTATTAGTTTTCAATTTTTTGCATAATAAAGACGGAAAATTGGAAAAATAAAACCCGCATCTTTTTCAATAATCTGTGATGCCATGGAATTTTGTAATACAAAAACTACGCCAATATCCGTCATGCCATGGAATGTCTGCTATAAAACAAATCAAATTCTATCAAAAAGTATTATATTTAGAAAAGCGAATTCAACATAAAGAAGGACCAAATTACTAAAAACGGTTTCCTAATATAACAATTTACAGTAAATGTTCGAATAAGTCACCACTAACTGCAAGACAGTAACCAAATCGATCATAAAATCCATTTCGAACTGCTGCTAATTGATAACTGGATATCTTTTTGTTTTAGAAAATTCCATGGCATAGCAGATTATTGAAAAAGATCCGGGTTGTATTTTTCCAATTATGCAAAAAATTGAAAACTAGTACGGTTGATTGACGTAAAAAATTTTTTTCTATAAAAAACCTTAATACATATTTGCTCTAAAATAATTTGGGGGGCCAATAAGCGCATGCTATGAATTTTACATTGAGATCCCTATGATGCGTTACGCAAGTCACCACCCTGTATAATTTTTGCAATTTTCTGTGCCTCCTGTATGTTTTTTAACACCTCAATCCGAAAAACTATGTAAAATGCGTCTGACATAAAAATTTATATATTTGGCCGTCATATTGGCCGCCATTTTGAAATTAGCCAAAAATCAGCTTGGCAACATCCGAATTCGGGTTCAGCAGACATTTTTACCTTCACCAAAATGGCTCACTAAATGCCGTTAGACTTGCGATTTATTAACTTTGGCCTAAAATAAAAAGTTTTTAAAAAATCGTAAAATCCCAATTGCGAATTTAAACATAATAATTCCTACAGATTAAGACAGAATCGTATAACTTGTAACTAAGCGGTATAAGTGCAAATAAAAAAGGACTAACAAGGCCAATTAAAGCACTATGAATTAGCGGTTGCAGCTGTTTGAGAAAATTAAGGATTTTGCTTTTGGCACCCTAAGGAAGTTAATAACATGTTATCTACTAAGCAATAAAGCAGCACATAACTTAAACCATGCCTTAACGAATAAATAAAAGCAATTTTTTACGTTTTATTACGAAGCTCTGGATAGGATACATAGGAAATTATTTTGTAAATTACAGTTGTGACTGGGAACTATACTAATTTACAGTTGTAACTGGGAATTATGCTAATTTACAGTTGTAAAGTTACAACTGTAAATTAGCATAATTCCCAGTTACAACTGTAAATTAGTGTAATTCCCAATTACAACTGTAAATTATAAACTAATTCTCAGTTACAACTGTAAATTAGCATAATTCCCAGTTACAACTGTAAATTAGTGTAATTCCCAATTACAACTGTAAATTATAAACTAATTCTCAGTTACAACTGTAATTTACAAAATAATTTCCTATGTGTCCTATCCAGAGCTTCGTATTATTAGGATTGCCCATCGCCGGGATAATCGAACGCGGAAAGTAAATGTTCCCCCGGATGGCTAGTCGCCGAGAAATCGGCGCCGAGGTGACCATCCCAGATTAAAATAAGGTTAAAAGGTACTCTCAAACGGCGCCAAAGTAGCATTTTGTTGTTATTTTGCTCTGTTTTTACACATTTTTCGGTTTTGGAACCCAAACACGAAACCGGAAACCGCTGTTATTTGTGATCTGCCATGTTGGTTCAAGGACCCAAAACAGAGCACTTGATCCTAAATCACCTAACATGGTCCTCTATTGTAACCCCAAATTTGTCGCACGAAAACGAAGACTTTCCTCCGTTCCGTATTTTGATATTTGATTTAAATCACATTCTGTACGGCCCACTTTGATGTAAACGAATATCTAACGCACTTACCAAATATGTGGACATATAGACTTGGTTCCCACATTTTGGCCCTCAGTCTCTGGGGACGAATTCAGCAAGTTCCCATCTTCGTGCAATCCACTCGCAATAGCTTCTCCCTTTTTTTCAATTAGCTTGCCTAATTCCGTTAACTCCTCTAAAAAGATGTTCAAAAATCGCTGCAAGAGCCTCAAAGTAGCTTACGTGCGTTGATCTGGTTCAAAGACACCTTTCGTTTCTTTGCGTACCATTCGACCGGATGCAAGCACATCATTACCGGCAGGCAATTTAAAGCGATCGCAGATTCGATGAGATTGGCCCCACGAAAACCGAAATTCTCCAGAAGAAACGAACCAAACGCCGGCAATGGCACACAGGAGAGTATTAAAATTATAGTCGCAAAATTGTAAGCCATCGCCTTCCTCTTGTCAAAATAAAGATTAAATGCGGTTAACATCGCGGGTAGCATTAATCCGTATCCGATCCCTAAAATGAAATTGAACCCACCCTGTGACAAAGGGATCTTACCTTGAATTACAGAGAACGACAGAACAAACTGGTATAAATTAGTAGCGAAACTGCCACCTAGCATTCCGATGAAATTCAGAACCGCGCCCATCACACCAACTTTACGATACGACATCTTCTGCAGCAGAACGTTCGCTAACAACCCTAAAATTTACATGGCAGAGTGGCATGATTAAAGCGCGTTTTTTACCTGTACTCCATTGTGCGAAAAAGTAAAGCCCAACCGTAAATCCCGTACCTCCGGCTTCGTCCCCGAGACTCCTCATGAAACCCCCAAAGATGATGCCAAAGGTAACCAGAGGCATGAACGTACAGAAGTTGGTAACCGCTATGGCCATAACAATTACGAATCCCCATCCCCCGTCAGGGGGTGCGAGCGAGTACTCAGTTCCGCCCATAATTATTAATGTACTGCGAAATTCCTCACCTAGTTATACATACCTAGTCTAAAATGATTTATAACCCTAACTGTCGTCAGTTCTATATCTAGTTCGTTTATTTAACAACGGTTATCTCGGTATCTTGTGTAGTGTTAGTTACTATCCAATTCATACTTTCACGATAGGGTAATTCGTGCATACCCGTCCTGGTACTTGTGGTTTAAGACCAACTTTAAACGAAACAGTCAGCGATATCCTTCGTCAAACCGTTTTCCTTTAGTTCTTATTTTGTCGTTTGACGTAGTCACGTTTTATGATTGCGATAAAGGAAATTAGTTGTCGTATTTGATACCTAAAGCTAAAATAACTTTTGGATATTTTTTCACATTCTGCCCATCAGGAGTTCTGCAGCTTTCTGGGTAAATACGCTATGTCGGGACGTGTTCCGACCATGAGATAGGCTAAAGCACCCACTGCTTCTCTATATAGAAAATGATTTCCTTCGCAATCATCCACTTTCCATGATTCGATAAGTACGAGTGTTGCCACTGGATTTCTGATTTTTCAGTCAGTATATTTCTTACCGAGCTTCACTGAATCGTAGAAGTAACAGAAGATGACTAATTTCCAGAGTGTAATTCAAAACCACAGCCAGCGACTAATACGATTTAGAACCATTAATCCATTCATAACTGCGCGAGGATGACGAAAGCTCATTTTTTTATTCCAGTCGAGAAAGTAAGAATGTTTTAAGAACCTCGACCCTAAGAAATTTCATTTTCACGTCATTCGTAACTCAAATAAATGCATTATAAAGTCCTTAAGAGAAGACATCTGACAACAACTGTCCTATTCGCCGAGTTGTACCTAGAAGTAATTGTAATGCAAGGTTAGCACTATTTATTTTTAACTTGTCAAAGTCAATATTAAATATTTTTAAGATCCACTGTAGAAAAAATACGAATACTTGTTCCCACCTTAGTAATATCCGCGGTCAAAAAATGGCCGCTGGTAATTTTGTCAAATGCAGCTTTGGAATGTTAATGTCTAACTAGATCCCAGTGGTATGTAGGGTGACTTAAATCAGCGATTTAAAAATAAACGTGGAACTGCACCCGCAGACGATTCGATTAGTACTGAGATTCCCACTCCGTACTTCGGGTGAGCAAGAAAGATACAACGGATAGGATGAGCGTGAGTCACACGAAAACTTGATTTCTATATATGTGATTCCTTTACATTTGTATATAAGCAAAAAAAAAAAAATCAAATCAAATCAAAATTCAATTATATGTATTGTATTGTATAAAATATACGAGGGACACTAAAAAAGAAATCTACGTTTGCTTTGGGCAAATGTAACAAAATTACCTTGAGGATAAGCACACGGTAAACCCAGGCAAAGTAGAGTTGAGCAGGGGGGTGAATGTACACAAAAATAAGCAAAATATCAAACAAAGGTAGTAATTACAATTCGATTGTATCGAAAACTAGTATGTAATCAAACGTTATATCAAGGAGTCGTCGAAAATAAAAAAAAATACTTTTGATTTTCGGTTGGCAACCTTGTGAGCTCAAAAGGGCGCGTTCTGCCTAATCTGTAACTGCTAACAACATTAACAAACAAATAAGGAGGGTAGTGAGTAGCGCGGCATAAAAAATATTGCGTCTGACTGGGAGGCAATCGGATATTAAACTGTAATTAATACTCAACAAGAATCAAAGATTCGAATAATTTTACACTAGCAAAATTTTGATCGACCACCGGTTATCCTTAAACATCTGTACGAAAGCATAAACTTGACGTTAAATTCGAGAAAAGAAAATTTTTATTCAACAGCAATGCAATCTAATTAATTCAAAATGTAAACACGATAATATGAGCGAATTGTCCGGAGTAAAACAAATAATTGTAGATATCGGCTTCGGTCTCGGTAACTTGGAAAATTAATTTACAAAGCACAAACTACTCTGGGAGTAACAAAAGTAATTGCCAACAAAATCGGTTGGCGGGCGATATAATTCTTCGTAGCAAAGCAAGTAGGGTAAGTAAAATCGGGTATATCGAAGCAAATCGCAGGATCGTTAACCTCCAAAGGGTTTCGTTAATACTTGAAATCTCCAGATATAAACAATTTCGAAGTCTAGATAGTAATGATCAATTTCACAGAGATCGGCCGGTAAGGTAGAAACTCATCTACAGCATACGTTCATCGTTAAGCCCTAAAAAACATATTTAATGAGAAAAATGTTGCGTAATACTGTAACATACTTCGTATTAAAGTATAAAGTATAAAGTGATTTATTAGCATCTTGACATATATGGTATATGATAATGCAAGTCAAGTACAAGAATAGATACACAAAAGAAGATAGTACACACGGCTCAGTTTCCTTCACAGAGTTTGCAATTCGTAGAATTCATTTAGTGAATAGAGGGCTTGCCTATGTAAATATTTTTTAACTATATTTTTGAAAGAGTTGAAATTATTGATACTTTTAATTTTAGAGGGCAATGAATTGTACAACTTTTTGCAAGCATAAAACGGTGACTTATAAAAAGTTTGTGCAAATCTGTCCGTAGCAAGTCATTAAATCTTGTATTGTAATTATGATGTGAGTTATCGCTAAATTTTGTTATATTACGCTTTGCATACTTTAGACAGTTGTAGATATAAATTGAGTATATCGTCATAATTTTATGCTTTTCAAAAATCGTTAACCTATATGCAAATACAGATCCGTAAAAACGATTCAATGCAGGTAGACAAAAGTCAATAAAAAGTAATGGCGCACCGAAGAAAAATTTGCATGTAAGCAATGCGAAAGTGGAAACTTCACTGAGGGGAAAGAAATACAACTGTGCGCAAGATTAGAAATACCATGAAACACATCTGTACGACCTCGGACGACGAAACAAGGAACTATTGTAAAATACTTTTTAAACTAAGTGGATTACAAAGTAAATACCTTCATGGCGTAAAAATATGAAATACCTGTACATGAGAGCAACAATTTAAATATGAGCACAAATCAAGCGGAATTTAAATCAAGAATATCAATCGGTATAAAATAACGTTACACTACCTCTGGTATAGATCGTCGGCAGATTTTATCAATTGATCAGTCTTTCTAAATCCACACTGGTTTTTGTCGATTTTGTGGCTTTCTTCTAGGTGTTTATGAGCCGTGTGGTAACCATCCGCTGAGAGACCGATGAAGGACGATAACTGTTTGGGTCCGTGGGCGATGTACCTGGTTTTAGTATCGGAACGGCGTGGGACTCGAGTCACTTTTTGGGAATTTTGTACGAATTCTATATTTTGTTGAACATTTTTAGAAGGATGTTTTTTAGTGCATTTTTTTTAAAATGTGCTATTGTTTGCGTTTTGTCCGTCCGTCCGTCCGGGCCCACTTCTGCCGCTCTGAACTACTTCTAGAGGAATTGGTCGTAGAGTCTTGGATTTTTTTGCAGTAGGTACCCTATACCTTGAAGGTGTGCCAGACGGCCAGCAAATTTCGCTGTGTTAAAGGTGGGGCTCCCCATGCATGCTGTTTTTGAAAGTAAAACGTGCATACCTTACAACCAATTGGTCTCAGATTTTGCATGCGCCTGCCTTTAGTGGTTCCAAGTGAAACTTTTGAAAATGGGGGGTTAACACACGTCCTACCCTTCAGGCTACCCAGGACGACTCTTTTTCGAGATCAGCGAGTGACGGGGCCGGGGGGTGGGGGGTGTTAGAAATTAATTTTATCTTTCATGGCATTCTAATTAACAATCTGAACGAAAAGAACCGTCTTCTACCAACTACTGCCCTTCTTTCTGTCCCCTTAAAACAGGGTTGGAGGGGGGGGGGGGGGGAACTGGTTTTATCCTTTATGGTACTTTAACGAAAGGTCTTCACGAAAGGAATTTGTTTCTACCATTCATAGTCCTCCTCCTCGACCCCTTATCTTGATCGGATATATTCCCTTATATCTCCAGAACGGACTGTCGGAAGAGGATACTCACAAAGGGCGATTGGGACGTCTGCAAGAAATATATCCATTGGTGGTGGTCAAAACAAACACTATTTCGGTTAAAAAATGCGCTTTATACATGTTCAATACATTTTTTGAATAACTTCCTAATTTCGGGCATAAACAGTTTCCATTCCGAAAAATCCAATCGTAAGAGCCATTCATTCACGGAATTTACGTTTCACACAAAAAGTGAGCGTGTTTTCGTTTTCCCGTAATTACAATCTGTTTATTATTGTTGTTGATTTATGGTAATTGAGTCAAGGTCGACGGTCTTGTCCACAATCTGACGTCAAAACCATTACTTAAGTAAGATCGAATTTAACCGATTCGAAGATTATCATCGTTTAGTACGATGCGACCGGTTTCCAGTTGAGGAGGCTACGTAGATTCTTGTTTAATAAATCGAGCGTGCTCAATTGCAATAATTAAAGATGCGTTACCAAATATTGCTATTAGTAAATTGTATTTGTTATGTTATTGTTGCTGACGAAATCGGTAAGTACCTTAACACTCATTTAATACTGCTGCGTTTTCAAAACATTGTCCCATAAAAGTTGTGAAGACGCAGTACGGAAAATCTAAAGAACTATACTAACCTCCCAGAAAAATGTCGCGGTTAACTTCTTCACTATTTTTAGTATATCCGTGTGTGACACCAGATGCCGAGCGGGCATACTGTACGTCTTTATTTTCTTGTCCGCACTTAATGAAAGCATTAGGTAGCACAGACCCACTGGCCGTTGAGTTTGTAAGGCAGTCGATTTGTTTGGGGTGTGAAGCCGGCGACTTCATGGTTTGCTGTGGTCCACCTCCTTCACAGAAAGAGTCCCCTATACCGTCGCCACCCACTACTGCTACAGCCATTAGTGATAAATATTCTTCAGATACCAGCACGAACGAAGATCTCCTGCTTAGATATAAGGAAGCTGTGAAACAAAGACTGTTACCGGACCAAAGGTATTGCGGTTACCAGCACAAAGATGACCGCCCGTACGACAGCCCTATCACCGCTCTGGACGAATTTCCGTGGTTAGTACATGTGAGGTTTTCCAACAGCGAGTACGAGGAGCAGTACGCGGACAGATGCAGCGGAGTTCTCATCAACAACCGCTATGTTCTCACGGATGCTTACTGCGGAGCCGAATCGTAAGTTGTCTTAACATCATTTCCAATAGTGAAATGTTTCCAAAGGATCAAGGTAAAGATTGGGGAGTACAACACGAATCAATCGGTCAGTTGTGACCCCGCATCTAAGCTAGAGGACTGCAACGAGCCAGTCTACGATATAGCCGTCGAAGAAATCATACGCGATGGTAAAAAGTCCAATGGACCTTACGATTTTTCCTTGCTCAGATTGGTCAAGCCCGTAGAATATTCGGGTGAATACCTCATCTGTCCAAACATTCTCTACAAGTTGATTTTCAGATTTCGTTAGACCAATTTGTTTACCAATCGACCAGAGCAAACGTCCCAGTCCGACGTCCTTGGTATTCTCGGGATGGGGTGCTCCTAGTAAGTGACTTAGCGGCTGATAAATAAACTACATACTACATATGTCTAGATAGCACGGGCATTGCGAAGAAAAGACTAACTTACAATGTGGTTAATGACGAGGTTTGCTACAAGGAAAGTGATTGGTTGGAAGGAAACGTTAAGTTCGCCAATGCCAGCTTTATCTGTACATCGCCGCCGATAAATCCGACGACCTTGGCGTGCGCCGGAGAGCACGGCGGTCCATTTATGTACAGTCTCACGCGAAGAATCCAATGGTACGTGGAAGGAATCATCGTGAGCGTGATGCACAAAGAAGGTTCCTCTAACTCCTGTAACGATAAATATCCTGTGAATGGAATTAGAATTACAGATAATACAATTGATTGGATATTATCAACCATTAGACGTTAATATTTATTTATATGTACTTAGGGAGCAATTATTATCTCATTATGACATATTAGAATTGTACTTAACTAGCTAGAAGTGTTAGTATACATTCTTCAAATAAAACACTCATTTCATCCCTCTACATATCGTATAGATAACATTTCCCTTCATCCTTTTTTATAGTGTGACGCACAAACTAAGAAAATGGGATCAATTTAATGCATCCTCGTCTTACTGCGACTCTGATAAAAGAAAGAGAAGACTTTTGGGGGTGGGAACCTCATAGACTTGCATGTTTTAACGATCACTTTTATTTGGACAAGTTTCTATTGATGAACCAGTCGATTTATAGATTAAATTAACACACTGCCTTTTTTTTCGGGCTTCAAAAAAAATTGTCTCAGATCGACCCGGAAAAAAATTTTCTTATAGAATGTAGAATCCATAATTCCAAACAGTACCAAGATTGGGCTACTAGTTCAAAAGTTACAGCCCTTTGAATTTTCTTTCGAAATTGGTTTCCTTTCTAGTCTATAACTTTTTATTGAGATGTCTGATCGAAAAAGTACGAATTGTTTTGGATTCTACGCACCAAAATTAATAAGAAAAAGTGTTTTCTCGAGAAATTTTGGTGTAGGATGGGGAAGGCACCGTGCCCCTGCGGATATGCATGCACTCCATTCAAGATGTCAAATTACTCTTTGTCTTAAGTCCCGCTTACGCGTCAGTTCTACACTTTCCGAAACCCTTTTGAATACTTTCCACAGCTAAACGTGCCTAAGACAAAAAGTGCAGAAATGCGAAAAAGCTTGGAAAGCTCTCACATGGCCCTAAAATTAGTGTAAAAAGTACGAGAAAGGACTCATTCTCTAGAACTTTCTAGGCTTCTTCTAAGGGTAGATAAGCGCTTTGGAAAGGACTGTAAAGCTGGGTGTGAGTCTGGATAGTGTTCTGCAAATAATTAGTGTCAAGAAATGTTTGCGTTTTTTCAAAGCGAATAATAGCTCGAAATCTTGGAACTGTTTGAAATTATGGATTCTACAGGCCACGTTCTATAAGAAAAATTTTTTCCGGGCCGACCTGAGACAATTTTTTCTTCGGGGCAAAAAAAAGGTAGTGTATAACCTTCCTTTTTTCCAAAAATCGACTGCACCAAAATTTCTCTGGAAAACACTTTTTCTTCTTAATTTTGGTGCGTAGAATCCAAAACAATTCGTACTTTTTCGATCAGACTTCTCAATCAAAAGTTATAGACTAACAGATACTTTATTAAAATCGTCAAAAATCTAGGTAAAGGTATACCAAAGAGGTATACGGACGGCCGTCCGTTTACCCGCCCTGTCCTTTGGCATTCCAAAAACGCTATGACGCAAAGGAATAGGCTATAATACAGGAGCGAAATGTTTTATTTTCGAGTTTCGTGGTTTACACCTTTGACAGCGAAAGGCACAAATCCCAAAATATTTATAGCCTCACCTGAGTTTTTATTTAATAAATAATCAAAGCAGAATACATTGTGCTGACCTCTGTCTTTATTATTGGGAGACTAACATTTTATCGCTGAATGCAGGACACTTTATTACCACCATTATTTTAGTTGGAACTTACACCTCAAAGATGTCGCCACACTAATATTATAATGTACTTTATGAAACTAACGTTAGATGTCAGAGCGCTCTTATTAAAAACCATAGACGCTTCCATAGATATATGAAGTTTTAACCTCAAATTCATTAATGAATGTTTATTTTATAGTCAAAAATTAAACTTTGTTATCATTCCTTTCTCGCTTATAGCCGTTTGCACCGACAAATTTAAGTGGAGCTTAGCTTAAGCGTACCTTAAAATCCATGGCAATTTGGCAACGATTATTGAGACAATGGTTACCATAGATTTTAAGCTACGCTTAAGCTAAGCTTCGCTTAAATTTGTCGGGCATTACAGGTTTAAATTAGGGAACTGGCTAGTGGGAGCAGAGCTGTGCAAAGGAATTGGTACAAAAGGCTTGGAAAACCCTCAAGCTCTAAAAAAGCTTGCAATTCCAAGGCTTCAAGTCTTTTCTAAAAGCAGGGCTTTGGAATTTAGGTCTAAAGCTTTTTCGGCTTGCGAAGGAGTTAAGAACTTTAGTTCGTTCTTTAAAGGAGTTCGGTTTCTTTTCATAAAGCATTTCAATTCCTTTTGCGAAGGAATTCCATTCCTTTGCTAAGGATTTCAATTTCTTTTAATTCCAAATCCCAATTCCTTTTCCTAACGGATTTCAATTCATTTTTAAAAAGGAATTCAATTCAATTTCAAAGGGCTTTGAGCTTAAGGCTTCGTCACTTTAAGCCTTTTTTAAAGGGCTTTGGAATTTTAAGCCCTTTTCGTGCTAAGAGGAATTTCCATTCACCATTCCTCTTACACGGGCTTGAGGGCTTTGGAATGAAGCCCATTGCAAAAGGGCTTTGCACAGCTCTGAGTGGGAGTGACAGGAAAGCGGCAGACCCAACCTTTGCGGAAAATGATACTGTTCGCTCTGGGTCGTGCAATCGAAGACATGTAGTTCTTGATGGATGAGAAACGTTAGCATTGAATTCAGACAACACAGGGAAATGCTTTGTA
The DNA here is from genome assembly GCF_008802855.1 of Photinus pyralis. NCBI lineage: Eukaryota > Metazoa > Arthropoda > Insecta > Coleoptera > Lampyridae > Photinus > Photinus pyralis. The sequence continues at coordinate 44,325,757 of NW_022170511.1, forward strand.
ACCAAAACAGGAGGACACCGTGGAGAACTCGCAGAAAACCCATTCTAATGCAATTCAAACTTCTCAAGGTTAAAATCGGAACGATTACATGATTGCAGCAGCTGGCGATGGTGCGAAGCTATTCTTTAAAGAATTGAGCCTAGAGTTTATTTGATAGAACTACGGTTATAGAAACGGTAGTGAAATTGGCAGCGAAATAAGGCAAAAGTGTTACGCAGTTTGCAATCACGAAAAAATGTGTTGTTTGTGCGATCTTCGTGTGAAAGTTGTTGTAAAACGGTTCAGTTTAATGTACCTGTTATTGAAATTGTTCTTCCAAGGGCTTTAAATAAACTCATTAAGAAGTTACGAATTGCAAAAATAATGTTTTCTGTTCATTGAGTATGATGTGTTGCCTACAAACCAGGCTACACAAATATCGAGTGCCCATATTCAAATTACGGATTTGTTTGAATCTCCCCAATCTGCCGTTTTTATTGAGGATAAGGAGGGCCTCCCCGAACGAATGGCCGAGGGCCCCGAAAAACTTAAAAACGGCACTGTATTTAAGGAATAATAAGTGCGACGTTGCTATTAATCGCATAAATTGAAATGAAATTTTAAAAGAAGGTGCGTCCGTGGCGACATCTCAACTAGACTTCTAAAACTATAATTAATAGAAAGTATATCGATTGCCATGGAGATGGCGCAGTAGTACTTATTGTATTTAATCTATCTAGTCAAAAACGGGACCTTTAAACTACAATTGCTCCATACATTTTGAACTGCCATTTAAGGAATAATAAGAACGAGAAAATTGAAAGGGCTGTAACTTTTGAACTAGTAGCCCAATCTTCGAACTGTTTGAAATTATGAATTCTACAGGCCACATTCTATAAGAAAATTTTTTTCTGGGTCGATCTGACAATTTTTTTTGAGGGCCTCAAAAAAAGGCAGTGTATAACCTTCCTTTTTTTACCAAAAATCGACTGCACCAAAATTTCTCGGGAAAACACTTTTTCTTATTAATTTTGGTACGTAGAATCCAAAACCATTCGTCCTTTTTCGATCAGACTTCTCAATCAAAAGATATAGAAACCAATTTCGAAAGATAATTCAAAGGGCCGTAACTTTTGAACTAGCCCATGGGGTTTCGGATAGAGGTACTGGTATTATCTATGGTACTCTACTGAAAAGTCGCAATGAAAGGAATTTATTTCTACCAACCATAATCCGCCTCCTCAACCCCTTATCGTGATCGGATATAAGTAATTCCTTATATCTCAAGAACAGATTGTCGGGGGGTACTCACAAAGCGCGATTAGAACACCTGGAAGAAATATACCTATCTATTGGTGATGTCAAAACTTTCAGTGCAAATATCCGTTGAACACAGTGTCAAAGGAGCGTACTCTCAAAGGGCAGAAAGAACGTCTAGATGAGACACATCTACTAGCGATGTAAAAACTTAAGTCTTTGATTCTTCTTGCATTGTAAGACATAGATTTTGAATGTATGTACCTATGCCAAGTGACCTTTAAATGTTTATGTGTAAAGAGCCCCCTCCCCATTAATCATCTACCAAGAAAGAAAACATCAATAAATATATCATGCTGATACCATCATGCTTTTTTGGTTGTTATTTCCCTTTCTCTCTAAGAACAACACAAGTACAAATGAAAAAGTAATCACTGGTGCCATTAATGAGCTGTTAGAAAGTAGACCTATAGACCATTTTGATGTTAAATGTTCCTGTAGAGAAAAAACACTACCTAAATAAGTAACTTTGAAGGTATTTGCATTTTTACTTAGAAAAATAGGAATACTTTAAAATTGCCACTGCATTGCAAACGGCAAGTATTTACAAAGATACGTATGATATTGTAAATAATCGCATACTCATAAGAAAAACAATTGTATTAAAAGGATTAGAATTAGAAAATAGACACTAGCAGGTAAGTTATACTTAAAAATTATGATTCATTTTCGATCAAGTGATCTTCCTCCTCGTCCTCGGTTCTATTCCTGTAAATTAATATAAACCCTACAATCGACATAAGTAAACCGAAAGCAAATACTGTCCACCCGACATAGTGCCCGACACTTCCCAAGCCGACAAGTAACGTCGTCATACTGCAATACTTCTGAGGGAGTTCGGCCACTTGAGAGAACCATATCATTGGCATGTACATCGGCGGTACGTTATCGAAGATGCTACAATGCAACTTTAATACATTTCTTGGGCACATAAAGAATCTCACCTCATTCCCTTAATGGATTCTATTCGGAGATTTAGCTGAAGTTGCACCTTCGCGGCTAATGTGATTCCCGTGACAGGTTCGATGGTAAGATGCGATTCGTGTTCAGTCTTATTGGGTTTTAATCCCGTCACTTTCTGCAAGTAACTGGGATCGGCTAAGTAAAAGTGCGGGTAAGACATGTACGCGGGAGACCCGAACCTGCAACAATTTATCAGTTTGCGTCTTCCACAATTACAATAGTACTTTGGGTACGCCAAAAAAAAACTGCACTTTTTGATTGGAGTATGCCACTTTCTGTGGTAATAGTTAATACCAAAAGGCAACTTTTGAGATAGGGAGCCATTCGAAAATCCGTGCAGGAAACCAAAATGGTGGCCGTCAAAATGGCGCCATTAGCCGCAATATATTTTTTTGTATCTCTGCTCCTAATAGTCCGATTTTAATTTTCTTTTTTTTTATTGAAAGCTCGAGGAAACTTTTTTGCTATATTAACATTTATTTCTAAAAGTGAAGGATTTAGCACAATTTTAAAAAAGTGTTTTTTACGAATTTGAATCACAAGTAAGCTCAACCTGATTTTTATGTGTAACTTGTCCACGTCAAATGTTAATATGTACGGATTTGTATTATTCAGCTCTTAAGGTCTGATGCTGAATCGGTCTATACGATTCAAAGTCCTTAAGTTTTAGAGATAAATGTTAAATAGCAAAAAAGTTTCCCCGTCACAAGAGCTTTCAATAAAAAAAAAGAAAATTAAAATCGGACTATTAGGAGCAGAGATACAAAAAAATATATTGCGGCTAATGGCGCCATTTTGACGGCCACCATTTTGGTTTCGAGTGGCTCCCTCTCTCAAAAGTTGCCTTTTGGTATTAACTATTACCAATCAAAAAGTGCAGTATTTTCCCCATTCTAGCCATGTACCCGACGTACTACAAGACAAACCTGCACACGGAGATACTCCGCGCACCACTTGCTATCACTTCATCGCCCCGATAACAGGATTGCGCCGGATATTTGGTACCGTTATCGAACGTGAAGTCTGTTCCGATAAACTTTTTCCCCTCCACATTTAAGACGCTTTCAGTTCCATTGTGTTCGAAAGACAGCTGCCTGTCGATGGGAGCATTTGTCAGCAAAGGTGGCAGCACTCGCAGAGGACTTACCCACAAATATCGGACGCAAAAATTTCGACGTGCTCTCGATTCGAAACCGGAGGCCACAGCTCTCCGGTCGTGCCATTTACGTCCCCACATTTTCCCTTATAGGCCGTAGTATTCGGCATACCGTTCCATAACGATAACTCCCCCAACGAATCCATGTCACTCTTCCCGGTGTACATCGTAAACGTCCCATCGTATGACGCCGAATTGTTCCTCTAACACAAATTTTGCAGTAAACATGTGTCAGGTGAAATCGGTAAACATGAAAATGAAATTGAGGCAGGATGACTCAATCCCTATCCTGCTAGTATTGTTTCATTCCTCTAAACGGGCTAGAAGGTTCTGAAAGGAGTCTAAATGCTCAAAAAACGATATGAAAAATATGCGGACCTCTTGCTTGACCCGAAAATTGCAATAAAAAATTAGTACAGAATTTTGGAATTTTAATCCGGCCAATTAAGTGAGTATAATTAACCATAGCTAATTGGACCAGTTTACATCTGAATTGCTGTATTTATGGAAGATGATGGCTTGTATCCTGAATGGCCCCCGTCGGATGTGTAACTACTTTTGTGAAAAATATTAAATAACCTAAAACCCACGGGGTTTAGGCACGGGACACCCCTTATAAAAATTGAAGAGCACACATAAAAGACTATCGAATAGAGAAATAAAATTGTGGTAATTCCCTCAGATTAACCGTTAACCTAAGAGTTAAATAATAGAGTGAAAAATAATAGTTATGACACTTTGAAATTTGGAAATTTTACTATTTTTTTGTAAACACCCTGTATCACTAAATCCAGCTTTCATTGATCAAATGTATTACTTAACTCTAAAATCAAGGTCGCTACGATTTATCAAAGCGTCAGAAAAAGCCAGGGGCGGTTTTGGGGGGGGGGACAGGGGCGATCCCCCCCCCCCCTAAACATACTGCTCAATTGTTTTTTTTAATTCATTAAGTTTACATAACAATCGAATTAAATAGACCTAACCACAAACCACCTGACTGAAAAGTAAAATTAAATAAAATAGGTACACAAAATAATGTCGGCGGGGGCGGAATCGTGTATTGTCCAGACTGCGACTCACGACTGTACTTTAGCACTATCATTATCGCCTCTCGTATTTTTTCTGTCTTTGTCAGTATTCGGAAATTAATGCGGCAATAGATAGTTTAACAAAAAAAACAGCTGAAATTGGGTCAAAGCTACTCAAAAAAAATTCCCGCGCACCTCTGCATCTGCAATTCTGTAGCTTTTTTATTTTCGCCCCCCCCCCCTGAGTGAATGTATAAAACCGCCCCTGAAAAACATTAATAATTTGGCAAAAAACTAAAAATAGTGAATAGGTTTCCATGCAAAGGTTCAAAAATGACATCGACACCAGCTAAAAATATACAGGGCGTTACCGCTTTCAACGCGTTACCACGAGCCAAGAAATGCCATCCACCGCCACCGAGAGCTTAGTTTTTTAAAAAAATAGGTATATTTACGTTAGGTGCAAATTATGACGTGGCAACGCCTCATATCACGTGACCTGTACGAAAAAATAAAACAGCGGTAAGTTTAAAATTGTGCGCGAGATTTGAATTTTTGAATTTCCAAGCGCCAACGCGGTAAATTCGAAAATAAATGTACAGGGTGTTGCGAGAGTTGTATACATGGTGAAATTTTGTTACGGTAAGCCATTTTGTTCCAGTGCGACCATATGTCATGATCATCAAGCGGTATAATTTGTATAGGGAGATGCGTGCAATTGAATTTTTGCGGAAGATTTGAATTTCCGATTGTGATAGGGATTTGTTAGTGTTACAACTTACAAGTATCGGGAATATAGTTTTCTGTAATTAGCATCTAGTGCGTGATTCATGAAATAGTGTCGTGGTCGTAAAAATGCGAAAATAAAAGTATAGGGAGTTGCGAAAGAAGTATACATGGTGAAATTCTTCTGTTTTATTTTACTAAAAAATTCCCCAATCGAAATTCATTTATCGTTCCATAATTCAAATCTGCACAAATTCAAACTTACCACTGTATAACAATTTTATTTTTCCAGTCAGGTCACGTAATGGACGCTGTGTGACTACAGGTAATGTGACGTCAGAGTGGAGTGCACTCTACTACCACACATTGCGATCGAGAACTAGCGTCGACTCGACGTTTGACCTTCAGTGAGTTTTTAGTTTGGACAACAACCACGATTACCTTCAGAGAGTTTCACGATTGGCGTTGGCGCATGCGCAGAACTCAAAGTCAAACTGCACCAGAATTGGTGTTATACTAGTGCAGAGGTCCCGAAATTGCATGTTGTTGGTTTTGTGCAACATGTTGACAAAGGCAAATATAATTGCAGAAACCCATTATAAATTGTTGTTCATGAAATAATTATTGTATATCGTATAATGCTTTTTTAAAGTACAATATGAAAAGTATGTCAAAAACTGCTCTTTATAGCAGAAATAGTGAAAAAGGAACTTTTACAGACTCACGGTAACGGTTTCAGTTGTCAAAAAATTGGTAATAAACAAAGTTGTAGATAATGTTCCACTGAATATTATTTATTTGAAACCTTTTTCGATAACTCTTACCATTTTACTAAAATTCCCACGCAAACAGAATGGTACTGGAAAATGGCGGCCATTTTGAATGACGCCATACTGGGAATAGTAATTATTATACCCAGTATGACGTCATTCAAAATGGCCGCCAATTCCTGATTTTGTCAAAAAAAATCACCTGAAATTCACAAGGTAATTTTTTTAACAAAATCAGTAGTAAGTACATGATGAGGAATACCGTGCCAGGCAGCATATTAATATGTGCCAAAGAGGACGCCCCTATTAAGGAAATAATCTCGCCTTTTATGTCTATCTGAACCGTAAATGTTGATGCCTCTCGAGAAATGAGCAAATCATTCAAAAAGCAATTTAAAAATTCAAACAGCAAACTACACAAAAATGCAAGTGTTTCCCTCTCAATGGTACTGTTGACCTAAAATGTGAAGCAGGATAATGGACACTAGCAGGATACTCTTTAGGGAACCTTGCTTCCAGTGGTACTGTGAAGCAACAAAATTTCATGTATATCTCTCGAGGCAGGATAGAGTTTGGGTGATCCTACTTCCAGCTCTAGCTCCCCGACTTCTATCTGTAGTATTTTTAAGGGGAGGGAGCTTTCTTTTCTTTTGAAACTTACTGCGTAAAACCAGCCGAATTTCTTAAACGGTATCTTAACGTGAAACTTGTCCAGTTTGTCTAAAATCGGATCCTCAACACCTTTAAATATTAAATCGTCCACAGTTCTAGTAAAGTACAGATTTTCGTGCATATCGACTAGAAGAAAATTGATGGCTTCCTTTACAAGTGTCGGCAAGTTTTTCACTTTCTCTCCGATCACCTACAATAAATTTCGGTCATCGTTCCACACTTCTCCACCCGTACCTACAATTGTTATCGGGTTTATATTCGTAATGGAATCGTTCAAACTTCCATTGGACATCGACTGAACGAACTGCCACGTTTTCACTTGCCGAAACGTTACGGTACTATTTTCATTCCACGTCACGTTAACTCTAACATGGTGCTCGCTGAACACGTACGGTCCGCACTCGTGCATCTGTGGCTTCACAGTCCACTTGCTTCTCACGACTTCCTCGGCGTTCGTCCAATTGAACATGTACATCTTCATGTAAATCGGAATCGGGGTGTCCTTCCATAGCTGGTAACTTTTCGATGAGTTTGTCAAAACCAATTCCTGGAAATTTGAGATGAAATTGCGAAGTTTACCGGGCCAACTTACCGTAGTTAAGATTCCGTTATAGAGCGTAGTCCAGAATAGGGCGAGCACTACGCCGATCGTTACAAATACGCCCCCTAAACTGAGAAGCGTACACACACCGCATTTCTTCGAGCACGCCATTTAGTTTCAAGGTGAGATGTTCACTTTACAAGAAAATTAAATATTTGTCGATAACATATCTAGCTTAATGACAATAGGATGTACTTAAAAGATAAATTTAGCTACAGCACAAATAAATGAGTCACTTAATTATGAGTAATGAGGGGAGTAAATGTTTGAATTATTTAAATTAACTAAGTAAAAACAGTGATAAAAACGAAAGTTGGTGTGATAATTACAAGTGAAAGGGAAATTTGTAAAACAATTATAAATGCATAGCGGTGCGTGTGTTGACCGAAGCAAAAGACGAAGAAAAATAAACAGTAAAACTTAATTAACAATCAATCATTTCTATTGTATTTTAATTTCTTTGAAAAAAATAAACAATTATGTCACATCTAACCTTCAAATTTAACAGCTGAAGAATATTTCGTATACAGACCCTTTTCTATACAAAAGCAATATTCATAAAAGGATACACACCATACTATACAAGGTGCGACAAATATTTGTTCTCAGAGGTCTTTAAAACAGTAAATACAACAGTAGTATATTTTTAGTTAAATCCGATAGTATACAATTAAAGGATATTCCCTCCAAAAACTAAACAGGGCCTAGCTACGTTAGTTATGAACATTACTATGACGTTAAGTACGGTAAAGAAGGAACAAACTATAATGGCGTAATAGTAATTAGTAATAATATAGTTCTATTTTGGAAAAGTCTGCATTTTTGATTTTGATGTTATTTTAATGGTTAATATAGTCCAGGAAATAGAGTTTTAACTTGCAAAATGAGAATTAGTTTCAATTTCTTTTTGCATGTCATAGACATGGTGGTTAAGATTACAGGGGAGGACTGGCCCGGGGGGGCGGGTGGCGATTGCCACCTGGCCTGTACGTCATAATGGCACAGTTGGAAATTTATAAGTATGTGCTGTATTTAGTTTCTTGCACTATTAATAAGTTATTAATGTATATTTTGTTACTTTTAATTATCAGCTGCAATTTTAAAAAAAACCTGTATTGTAATTGATTTCCGAAAAAGGAGTACTTTAAAATGAAGCAAAAAATGTTTTTGTGATGCACCGCAGAACTACCCCCCCGCCCCCTTCATTACTACACTAATACTTTAATGGCCCGTAACCTATGCAATTCCACCTGGCCCGCCCCTGACTAGAAACCAATTTCGAAAAAAATTCAAAGGGCTGTAACTTTTGAACTAGTAGCCCAATCTTGGAACTGTTTGAAATTATGGATTCTACAGGCCACATTCTATAAGAAAATTTTTTTCCGGGTCGATCTGAGACAATTTTTTTTTTCGGGGCTCAAAAAAAGGCAGTGTATAACCTTCCTTTTTTACCAAAAATCGACTGCACCAAAATTTCTCGGGAAAACACTTTTTCTTATTAATTTTGGTGCGTAGAATCCAAAACAATTCGTACTTTTTCGATCAGACTTCTCAATCAAAAGTTATAGACTAGAAACCAATTTCGAAAGAAAATTCAAAGGGCTGTAACTTTTGAACTAGTAGCCCAATCTTGGAACTGTTTGAAATTATGGATTCTACAGGCCACATTCTATAAGAAAATTTTTTTCGGGTCGATCTGAGACAATTTTTTTCCGGCCTCAAAAAAAGGCAGTGTATAGCCTTCCTTTTTTACCCAAAATTGACTGCACCAAAATTTCTCGGGAAAACACTTTTTCTTATTAATTTTGGTGCGTAGAATCCATAATTATCAGCCGCAATTAAAAAAAAACTGTATTGTAATTGATTTCCGAAAAAGGAGTACTAAAATGAAGCAAAAAAATGTTTTTGTGGTACACCGCAGAGCTACCCCCAGTCTCTAGGTCTCTAGATAACCCAGGGCCCGAGATCTCGAAGGAACAGACAGACAGACAGACGAGGGGAAAATTGAGCATATAAGCGTTACCGCAACTTCGTGTGTTATGCTAGAAGACTCTTTTGACCTTTAAGAGCAAACGAGGAAACCCGCAAAGGCATGAAACCATCAGTGGAAAGCAACTGACTTTTTTTTTAACCTAATTTTTCAGCAATAAAATGTGCTGGTATAAATTTCTTCTCAATTTCCGAGCAAAATAGCTGATCCAAATGCTATTTGCAGCAATTAAGGGGAGCGGGGGAGAGATATATTTATACTGTTTGCATATTTTTGTAGTCACAAATTATTGTCATGATTTCTTTTTGATCGGAAATCTTTTTTTAAGTAAGAGATCTAGTGTTTTTGTATAAATATTTCATATGAAAATTGGTGTACAAGTTAAGCTAATTAATCGACTTTAAGGTTGTGTTTAAGCCGCTAGAGTTAGTAGGGATAGCACAAAAGTTGGTATCAATTGATGGTATTTTTTTTGCTAAATGGCGTAGTTCTCCTGTAAAATGCTAAAAACGAAAAGAATGTAACTTTAAGTTTCTCAGCCTGTCACCTGGGATTTTGGTTTCGGCTAATGGTCAAAATTTCCAAATAGTTCACTTCTAGTTATAAGGCGGTGAACACACCTTTTCTTTATTTCTCTTAAAGATACATTGTTATTCCGTTTGCAACAAACATTATTAATTTGCTTATTAGTGTTACTCTAATATGGGAAAAGGAGGTTCCCAATCCTCCCAATCATCCCCCTCATGTTCAGTCACTTTATTCGAATGCACACATAAATTTTTGTAGGTTTCAGACCTTATGGAACACGAATCGCCAGGCGATCCCGCCTGATACATGGTTCCTCCTAAGATATTACCCCCAGGTCCGTAATTACAATACAGGTACATTCCCTTTATGTTACGGTTCCCATACATTGTTCGAGCGCATCCGATATGACTGGTTCTCGCCCATGCCAACTGGGTAAAGTGCCCGATAACCTTTCCCCTAAAACGAATTTTGTGTATTTATTCAAAGATCTAGTTCCTACACCCACGTTGGTCTATAGCTATTAACAACATCAGGCTCCATATCCTTAACTTCATTAAACCAAGAAGTAACCGCCTCCTCGATGTACTTCTCATCGGAAAAGTTGAAATTTCCGCTACCATAAGTGGTATACATATTTTGGCCGGCGGCCTGAAATTTAGACGTTCTTCTGCACTTATCGTGCGCCCCCCATTCCATGCAAGCGTTCGCATAACATTGAGCCACAAACTCTAATTCTTGGTCGTAATTCAGCCTGATCATATCCGTCGCACTCGGTAGTTTAATTGAAGTACCCGGTATACTATAGCCATTGGCGATGGTGCTGCGGTATTTGTTATGAAGATCAATTAAAACCTTACGGGCACCTCCATCAATTGGTAACATTCGAAAATGAACACCGCATCGCTCGCTACAACCGCATGGCTACAAGAAGACAAAGTGGATTTGGCAATCGGTTTGGTTGTACTGCTACCTTTCTTCTACAGACAGTGTTCTCATCCTTTTCGCATGGTAGGTTGCAGAAGTAATTTGCCAAACAGACAGACGCTAAAGCGGTTGTTACAAAAATGTGTAACCAGTGTTCCATCATTACCCGACTTCAATAATTCAATCTTGACGTATGTTTCTATGGTAGCGTAGCAACAACCTTTGAGTTAAAATATTTGGTGTGCAGATTTGCGAAACCACCCTGATTTGGAAGAAGTAAATGTTGCGGTTCGCCACTCGTTTAAATTTCATGGGAGGATTTTCTTTAGGAAATACTCGAAACTTTAAAAATGGTCACCAATATTTTGTTCTTGAAATACGAAAGAGCATCTTTCTTTTTTTGTTCTTATCAATCTTATTACAAAATCTCATTACAGAACGGTTTATAATGATGAAGGAACTCCGGTTGGAACTTCAACATTTCACCAGAAAAATGTACCTATTTTGAGTTCCAAAAGTAACTTCTATTGTTATTAATAAAAGTACCTCATACACCCTCAACGGTAAGATGAAAAACCGGCGTTTAATCTTTTCATTGTAAGGTTTAGAGCCATTAAATTTATTAGGAAGATAAGTAGCCGAGCTATTGTATCAACATCATGGAATGTATCCAGAATGGACACGTGATTGGGGCGTAAAAAGACTTGAAATTTGCATTACGCAAAATAAAGTTTTAAAACTAAAAAGATGAACATGGTAATTCCGATACAAAAGAATCATCTAAAGCTTTCTTATTATAACGTGTCAACTAAATCCCTATTAGTTTTCCTGTTATAAATTGCCTATCAAAACAATGTTAGGCATTTACATTTAAGTGCAGTTTACGTTAGGTATGTCATTTTGCTTAGGATTTCTCTCGCGAGTTGCAATATTTTCGGCTCCCATCATACTTATTCGTAATTGTTGGTAGCAAATCGGATAATGTAAACAGAAAACCACCAAAACAACCCCTAACAAAACTCTGCACTTTAGATTAGATATTTTAAAAGTTATTAAAGGAGTATCCCAAACTCTAAACAGAACTAGAAAATTTCACCAAAAAATAGGACAAAATACATACTTCCTCTGGTAGCTCTTGGAAGTTGGAGTTGACAAATATAACTATTTTTTCTTGTAAAGATTAGGATGTTCGTCTGTTTTGGACAACGCCTCAATCGTTCTAAAACTGTTCGTATCAAGATTTGTTATCATTTTATTCTTATAACTATAGGTCTTCTAGTATAAAACCATTCGCAGGTAGCCGCCCACTGCAAAACTTATGTCTTTTTCTTTGCTCAGTGGTAGAGCGTTGGGTGTGAACCTGGTCCGAGGTAAGAATTTCCTTAGATCCGTTTCGAGTATTCTGCCGGCTACTCCGTCTTAGGTTTTCCTGCAGTTTTCCGAATTTGTAAGGTCGGGAACATATAAATAATAAGAAAACTATGCAAAATCTTTGCTTTTGAAATTGAGGAATACGAAAAAAATCCTTATGTAGAGACGTATAGTTCATGTAGAATTTAAGTTCTGTGTAAAATGTGGGGTGTCCCTTCAATGGCACTAAAGTTTATTGTGATAAAGATTTGCAACTATTTTTAAAATAGGAAAATGGCTATTTTAAGAACTTTTTCGGTAGTTTTTTTCTGAGCAGAGTGCAGGATCGCAGGCATATACCGGTATGGTGACTTGAACAACGCACCATAGGTAATTCAATAGTAATTTCTTCATTTCTGATTATTGGCTTCCCTAATTATTTTAGAGATAAATCTATTTAGGTTTTTTGTAGAGACAAAAATTACGAATCCATGCATACTATGGCTTTTAATTTTTTGAACTTTAAAACCAAGAAATTGGGTAACTAAAAACTGGCGCTTTTAAGCAAATCAGTGGTGCCATGGTAGTTTTGCGATCAAACAAAGCTCACTGATGGCGCTAATGGGAAATGCAGGCGCTTTTGTTTGATTTCATAATTCCATGGCATTACAGACTTTATAAACGCGTCAGTTTTTAATTTTTAAATTTTTACTGTTTCTGAATTAATAAAATACAAACAATAGTATCTACAGATTCGCAATTTTTTTCTCTACAAGAAACCTAAATAGACTTTATTTCTAAAATAATTACGGGAGCCAATAATCGGAAATTAAAAAATTACTATTGAAGTTCCTATGGTGCGTTCGTCAAGTCACCACCCCGTATAATAAGATTGAGCTATGTACCTATAAGTAAAAAGTGATTTCATATTTGGCAATTCTTTTTGTATTAATTTTTGGGGGAGCTAATTTAATGATTAAGTAATAAGACTGTAGGATTAGTGATGATATTCAGAAGAAGTTCACCTTTGGCACAAAGAGAACCGCCCTGGAACCACCTAAAGAAGACCTTCCTCAAAAAAGTCGTTCTAAGGTTTTGTTTGAACTTTGTGGTAGGCATCCAGATCCATAACTCGAAATAAAATTGTCAAGTTCAGATGAGCCTACAGCTATTAAATTGTTCGCACATTGTAAATTAAATAACACACGAATGAATTTTTTTTGCGTTCGTTCATCACGTCTTCAGAAAAATTCTGTATTATTGTTTCACTAATAATGAGTAGGTACCTAAATTACATTCTGTATTCTGCGAATTTCCCACAACGTGACTACCTAGTACCTATGCTAGTACATAGCATATCTAGATGATTTTGCCACGTGTAGAACTATAAATTATTAATTGCTTACTTCTAAACGTTCATATATTCGGGGGAAAAACATAAAATACATGCGCCAAAAATACGAATTTGTGGCCAGTGAACTTTTACTAAGTACTTATATGAAAGCGTATGCGATTTAAGTAGGTACCTAACATTTGAAATATTAAGGTAGGTTATTTAAACGAGGTCTGTAGAATGTGATGACTCAGTTGACGTACTCGAGAATGTAATAACAAAGGAGCATTATTGTCGCCTGTCGGGATGTTTGCATGGATTCTCTTTATTTTTCTTACAAATAAAAATGAGATAAAAGTAGGTATAATATTCCTTCTGTAAATTCGCTTTGCAAAACGCGCCATCTATTCTAGTGTAGCGCCAAGTGGCAATTTATTGTTAAGAGTTTGTAACATCGGTTACTTTTAAAATTCACGACTTCTGCGCCCCCTTTTCAGATTGTCGCGTCCAGTACTAAAAAATCTCGATGTCCAAATCGGTTACCTTTTTTTTCCGTAAGGTTGTTTCACTATTCTATTCTTGCACTATGGCAATATTAAACCACGCGTTTCTGGCATGTATGGTCAGCAGCATACACCTAGGGAAGATAATGTAAAGGCTCACCGTATACGAATAGGGCACACTAAACTTACGCATCAACATCTGCTTAAAGGTGAAGCTGCTCCTCGCTGTAATCAGTGTCAGGTGGTATTGAATATAAAACACGTAATACAAAATTGTCCAAAATACCAACTACAACGCCTTACACATAAATTAGAAATGGCGTACGTGGATAACTTGTGCAACCTTGTGAATATGAAAAGGGCACTTGAATTACTGAAAGATGTCGGTATATACCAAGAAGTGTGACCTGAAAATGCGAGGTAGTAGAAGCAGTTGTGTGGTACAAACTGGTGTATAAAGGGGATATGACCTTAGATGTTAAACCCTATCAAAAAAAAAATGAACTCTTCTCTAGGTCTTAATTTGGGCTAAATTAAACACAAAACTATAGCGCTCAGGGCCAGCAAACTTTGAAAACGTTTCTGGACGGTTTTGCTTAATTAGGATGGCAAAAGCTCTAGGTACAACACGTCTGAACTAAATAGCTAACGCCTAACAGACCACAATGAGAATGTATTTCGTCTGGTAACTCGAATACAGAAAATGTCGGTAAAAGTGGCTGTGGTTGATTTAAAAATGGCAAATTTCATTTGAGATTAATAACAATTCGGATATTTGCGAGAACTTACTGACGTGCAGCTTAATATCACATCCTATTGATATTTCGAAAGCTAAATGAAGTGAAAAAGTTTAGCAGTGATGTAGGTCCTTCTTAAGCAGCTTATAACAACCGTCGGCTAGCTCTTCATCTTTTCCAAGTACTCAACAGATTGACATAATCAGCTTAGGATCGCGACTCATTCTGTTACCTTAATCTGTTTATCCTATAACCATCGAGTCTTGGTAAAAGTAAAAGGCTATTTTGGAAGGACAACATAGAAAAATATTATGTTCATTTTGGGCTTCCTGTTTTGTAAATAAATATTTAGAAATTTTTTTGCCGATGGCCTCTGCACGAAGAACGTTCTTTGTCGCTCGCGCTCCTTTAATTAAGAGATTCTATATACGGGTTGCCGTCTTCTCTCCTTTCTTATAATACATGGCATTTCCGCCTTTTCATAAATAATTCTTTATTTTGTAAACGTCTACGCGTTCCTTAATCCTTTTAGATATACTTAAAGCGACCGACACCGACAGATCCCCAATAAAGAATATATATGGTATCTACATAACGTGTATAACCAGCAGGTATCAAAGGGAAGCGACGGTCTACAGTTACACCTGGGCCTCTCTCTTACAACTTAATTTTTTTACTTTTGATGCCGCGGAAATTTTAACGCCAGATTATCGCGCGAGTTCGCACGACGTAAACAATTGCATTTTCTTCTCAGACTGTTATTGTCCAATTGTTAAGCATTTGAATGCGTCTCACAGTCTAATGTTAATATTGGTGAAATCGATGTCGTAATAAATTATAGGTTGGAGGAACGGTGTTTCCGACAATTGCGAGCTGCGTATTGTACGCAATGACGCGGCAATAAAGTACAACAATGGCGACCGCTCGAAATTAGCATAACTGACAATATTATTACACGGCAGAGTGCCATCAAAAAGGTGCGAGAATAATGCCGAAAGTGGCGTAGGTTTGTAATTACGACGGAGCCGATGTTCCCCGTGTTTTGGGCACAATCATTATCTTGAATGATATTGGTTAGTTTACATCCTCTTCATAATCTACACTAATTTCTATGTTGTCGAGCACAAAAGGCAATTGTGTGAGATCGCGCGAATTTTCGCCTTGTAATACGAAACCTTTCAAGGCGCGCACACATTTTAAGACGCGCCGATAATGCGTGCGTTAATTTTTTTTTAAAGAAAAGGACACGTCAACAACTCCATAAATAAATAAATAAATAAATAATGAATTAGCGTGACAGCAAATAGTAGCTTAAGTACTGTCACTCAAGAGTGTTTGGAAATAATAAGCCGGAAGGCACCCTTGTTTGAATCTGCGTGCGTTCCTAATTGCAAAACAACAATCGGGACTCGAGTGCGAATAATTTGTACACAAACAAAACTCTCCTCCTTTTTTTTTGAAGTTTGCTAATGCAAACTGGATTGTACAGCTTTGTTTGTTTCATGATTTTGTAGTGCTAGTGCTTTTTTGCGTGTAGAGGAACGATTGCTAGTTCAGAAAACTGTAAATGAAGATTAGCGATTAAAATCACATTTTTCCTAAAAATAAAATTTTTAATTTTTTGGGAAGAGTGCTTTGGAAAAACAAAATGTTCTTTTATTGTGAACAAAAGTTTGAGTTTTGACAGCTTGATCCATCTGTCTGGTTGCAGCGTTGGCAGGGAACTAGTGTTGAGAAAATTCGATTTTCATCTTACTTTCGTTTTGCATGAAAATACATAATAATTCAAATTAGAACAAAATACATAAGAATAAATAATATTTTCGCAATAAAACTAGCACAAACGTAAATGACACTATTTGAAATAGGTAAGTCAACCTTTTGTTAAAAACAAAAAAAAAATTGTTTTTGCAAAGCACACTTCTCAGAAAATAAAAATTGTAATTTTAGGATAAATGTGGTACTGAACCACCATGTGTGATATATCGTTGTAAAAAGAAAAAAAAGACGTATTCTCAAAATGTCAAATTCCAAAACGGCGCCCATAAGAAAAATTAAAAGTTACCACGTGTTTCTCCGTCACCTTAAAAGTTATTAAAAACGGGATGCCATATTCAAAATCTCCATTAAAAAGTGTCTGAATAATGTGTTAATTAGAAATGTCTAGTACAGGGTTTAGTAGGTAGTTTACAATGAAAAAACTAAAAACGAAAATAAGAAATTGTTTTTAAAAAATTATTTTTTTTAGCAATTCAAAAACCAGCCGATTTAAATAAAATTTGGTAGGCTTATTTGACATAATAAAGGCCTTCTTTTGGTGGGGGGAATAAAATAAATGAAAGCAAATTGTTTTTAAACAACGTTTACATCCTGTAGGTAGAAAACGAAGCAATGCTAGGATACGATTATATTAAAAAAAATTCTTATTTTTGGCTGGTAAAATTTTTGCACTCAATTTTGAATCACCCTGTATAAAAATGTGCGCAAACTTAAACGTAAAACGTTTCGTCTTAGTAAGATAGGCGGAAATTAATTACAATAGATATTAAGAGAGACTCAGTAAAAGAACACATATATACAGATTAAAATGTATGCAAGATCAAATGGCGCGTATCAGACTACTAAGGAGTAGTGGTACGAAAAACCACGTGGGATTTGGAAAGTCAAGTGGGTAGGTAAGTAGGTACTAAAGGTGGTTGGACCCATTGATCGCCTTTTACGATCTCCAGGGCGAGAGTGGGCCTATTCTATCCCCGAACCCACACGGGATCTTATTATTATTATTAGTGTATTGCCGAAACCAACCGACCGATTTGGTGGAAATTTGAAAAAAATACATTCAACAAATCCAAGATTGTGAAAATAGAACAACTAACACGACTTTGTTATTGGGAGGCTTTACATTCATTAAGTTCATTAATAAACATGAGCAACGTACGGCGAGGTGGGACAATTAGAAGGCTTTGGGCCCGAGACGATAGAAAGAAAAGATTGAACGTTGGCAGAGTTGTTTTGGAAACGTTGAGTGACGGAATATCTTCCAAAAGTTGTAAAACGCAAGAAGTGTTTGCAAATTTAGGCAATACCGCCGACGCGGTAGACTACCATTTTGTTTACTTGTCTCAAAACAATAAAATGGCAGCTTTGTAGAAATGAGTGCACAAAAAATGTTGCTGCCTCCTGGACTTAATGGCACTATCGTCAGACATACAGGGTGGTGACTTGCGTAATGCATCATAGGAATTTCAATGTAAAATTCATAACATGCGATTATTGGCTCCCCAAATTATTCTAGAGCAAAAATTTATTAAGGTTTTTTGTAGAAAAAAATTTTTTACGTCAATCAACCGTATTAGTTTTCAATTTTTTGCAGAATAAAGACGGAAAATTGGAAAAATAAAACCCGCATCCTTTTCAATAATCTGTGATGCCATGGAATTTTCTAAAACAAAAAGATATCCAGTTATCAATTAGCAGCAGTTCGAAATGGATTTTATGATCGATTTGGTTACTGTCTTGCAGTTAATGGTGACTTATTCGAACATTTATTGTAAATTGTTATATTAGGAAACCGTTTTTAGTAATTTGGTCTTTCTTTATGTTGAATTCGCTGTTCTAAATATAATACTTTTTGATAGAATTTCATTTGTTTTATAGCAGACATTCCATGGCATGACGGATATTGGTGTAGTTTTTGTATTATAAAATTCCATGGCATCACAGATTATTGAAAAAGATGGGGGTTTCATTTGTCCAATTTTCCGCCTTTATTATGCAAAAAATTGAAAACTAATACGGTTCATTGACGTAAAAAAATGTTTTCTACAAAAAACCTTAATACATTTTTGCTCTAAAATAATTTGGGGAGCCAATAATCGCATGTTATGAATTTTTCATTGAAATCCCTATGATGCGTTACGCAAGTCACCACCCTGTATACTTAAATTATTTTCTCTAGAAATAAATTCTATTGAAGAAATAAGAGAGTTACAACAAGCGACAATTCGTTCTCTGAAGAATAAAACTGTTCAAGCAAGATGAAAAGAAGTGGTAGAAAAGTTATTAAATCAAAGAGATTTCAGTAGTAAAGAGCTAAAGCCATTTTTATCACTTTTTATTCGTGATAAGGTAGGGAATGTGTAGGAACTCGATATAGGACATGCACACCTGCATAGTCACCTTCCTCAGTTTAAAACATATTCGATTTTTTTAAAAATAATTGAATCAGAATTTTGTTAATAAAAATTTACGAAAGAACTTCAACTGAATTTATTACTCATCTTTCTCTCTAAAACACAGTTAGTGGTTTCTACATAATATTTTCATAAGTTTAAATTGTTTATGTTCAATTTAACGTAATAGCAAAGAGTAACTAATAATCTTTGGTAATAGGTAATTTCTTTTCCTCGTCACCAGCATGTAATATATGTAGAAAAATTATAAAATCATTCACTTATTCAATACCTAGCTATAATGATTGGAAAAAGTTGCCAAATTACTCGATCGTTTTGAACTTTACGCTAAGCTTTCCGTTTTGAAGGATATTGGATGTGAAACAGGGCGCGAAATGAAATACTGGTACCTCTCTTCATAAAACTGGGAAAAGAACCAGATGCTTAATAATATATGCCGAAAGCCGAATAAACTGCTTGTGATCCATTCTAATTTCATTGCATGACATGAATTATTAACGATCACCTAGCGGTTTCTGTCCGTCTGCCCGTTAGCACGATATCACTAAAACGAATTGGAAATGTAGCCCAATAAATAAGGAAGGTTTGTGATATTTCCGTTAGTTATAAACCGAATTGCATGGAATTCAATATGGGCATAGCTCTAGCCATATACTACGTAATGTCAAAAATTCAGTCTAATCGAATCAACATTAACAGTGCCCTTTTCGCATCTCGACCATTATTATGAAAGTATTTAAATGTAATTTTATACATATAGTTTCTATTTGTGACACTGATTACTTATTTTGGAATAGCGATAAGATAAAGTAGAAAATAGATCCCAAATTAGCACTAGAGATAATTTGGTCACGCTGTTGGTGAATCCATATCTTGTTTTTATGGCGGATTGCCAATTGAATTAATGGCTTATTTACCTTACTTCCAGATAAAATGAAGATACCAAGTCAATCATTTTATTGCGCACTTAAGCCCGTTTTACATGCTGAAAGTTACTTAATAAAAGTTGAAAGTGAAGTAAGGATCATGGCTGGGCAAATAAAAACTTATTTGAATAGCGAAAACATTTTACCATCTTTACAGTCGGGATTTAGGGCAAATCATAGTTGCACGACAGCTCTCTTACAAGTTACAGATTCAATTTTTTCCGCTATTGATAGTAAAAATATCTTAGTTCTCGTTTTGTTGGATTACTCCAGAGCCTTTGACAGAATTAATCACGATATACTTTTCGCAATTCTAAATTATAGTGGTTTTGGTAGTTCAGCAGCTAAATTTATCTCAAGTTACATTAGCAATAGATCTCAACGTGTAGTTTTTAATAAATGTGTGTCCAAATCTATAGCAGTACGTACAGGTGTCCCTCAAGGACCCCTATTATATATTTTATACTCTTCAAATTTTCATAAATGTCTAAAGCACTGTACATATCACATGTATGCTGATGATACGCAACTCTTATATAAAACATCTGATGCATGCCTAGATATGGACACCGTGAATATGCATCTCAGCGTTGATTTATCTAACATTCTGCAAACCTCTGAAAAGCATGGACTACAGCTCAATTGTAGAAAATCAGCTGTTATGTTATTCGGTAGATCGTTAATTGTTGACAAGTACAAGCATGCATTAATGGTTAGGTTAAAAGATACGGTATTACCAATCGTTTATGAGTATAAAAACCTTGGTTGTTAGACTCTAAGCTACGCTTCAAAAGACACATTGATCTAGTTGTAAACAAAGCTTTTATTAATCTTAAGATTATATTTAATAGTAGGTTCATTATCAATCCTAACATTAAGATAATGTTATGTGAAGCATTGGTACTGTCGCAATTTAACTACTGTGACTGTGTGTATGGTCCATGTATTGACCAAAGAGATTCCTTGAGAATTCAAAAGATGCAGAACTCTTGCCTTCGCCTAATATTTGGAATACGTAAATACGACCGAGTGACACATAAGCTAACGAACTTGAATTGGCTAAACATGAGTAATAGGAGATTGTTGCATTCCGCTTGTTTGTTCCATACCATACTGCAAACCAGAACACCTACATATTTATTTGAAAAAGTAATCTTTAGGAGCTCCGTTCACGATTTAAATATTAGAGATAAGCTTTCAATAACGATACTCCACCATAAAACGACACTTTTTAAACGTTCCTTCAGTTATAATATAGCCAACCTCTACAATAAATTGCCAATTGATTTAAAACAATTATCTTCTTATGCATTCAAAAAGAAATTGTACCTCATACTCCTTGAAAGACAGAAACATGCTTAGCAACACCATTCTTTCTTTACTTTTTTATAAATTTTTGTACTTTAGCTGTAGATAGCAGTCTGCGCTTTTGCTTTTCACTCTTAGTTATAGTTATCTCTTTCTCTCTCTCATTACCGGGTCTTTAATAACAGCTGTTCTTGTCACTGTAATTAATACATATTGTTGAAGGGTTGAGTGGTAGAGCAGACGGGGGTATCTTGGTAGCTCCAGTCTGAACTCCGCCCTATTGAGTTATTCTTTTTTTTTTATAAATGGGTTAAAATATTGTCTTACTTAATTAAAACTCAATAAATGTTATGGTCGGTGTTTCTTGTGAGAACTCAGGTCTAGCCTGGTTAACTAATCGCACGGATTAAAATCAAGTAACGATTAGTGTCTGTGTCTGTGTCTGGTGAAGTTATGTAGGGTTCTAAAGAAAAATAAAAATTAAAAAAATAAAATAAATATTCGCACACTCACATTGGAAATCTAGGGATAGTATGTAATTCATACTTACTAACATAGCTATTAATGGCCACAATAGTCAACGCTATCAGGAAAGAAGAAAACAAAACAAAAATATCATTATAATAATTCCTGTAATTTTATTAGATAGAGTTTATTGTGTAAGTGTTTCTTTGGCTTTGCGTTTGGGTTGTATACGAGTGGGTTGTGATAACGTGGTGTGTTTATGTGAAGAAGGAGTTTTGTGTTTTTTAACTGTGCTAGGACGTGTAACTTTATTGGGTGGACCCGTCTTTGTAGTGCAAGTTGCGTTACTTGTATTTATGGTGTTTCTTTGTTCTTGAGGTTGTATTTGTGTGGTTGCTTGGGTTATTGATGGAGATATTACAGTATTTTGTGAGCTAGTGGTGCTGTTTAGGTTTTTGTTATTATTATTATTATCGGTGTTTCTTGTGAGAACTCAGGTCTAGCCTGGTTAACTAATCGCACGGATTAAATCAAGTAAGTATAATTATTATTATTATTATTATTATAAGTAACTTTCCGGAAATTTCTGAAGTCCCAGATGTGCTTTATATCTCCTTCCATAGTATAAGTTTTACATGCTGCAAATGTATTTCACTTTCACCAAATACCAATTTTTAAAAAATGGGTGAGAAGGACGCCTTTCATAACTTACATAATTAGTTAACTTCAGCACCGACAACAAGAAAATTTTTCGCTCAGTAATCTTCCTTTACCTTCGCCAACACGAATGACCACAAAACATAACATTAATTTTCAATCTCCATTCTTTAGAGTTGGCCTTACCACAGTTCTTTACGCATATCTGTGACCATACCTTACAATTCCAGTTGAAAGTGAAATAACCAAAACTTTGAAAACATGTAAAACGCGCTTTAGGTAACAATGCAATCTAATCTAATTGTCCTACTCACCAACAGGTATAAATAGACACGGCCTGCGTCCTATTATCTGTATTTATTTTTTGTTGATATACCCACAATAAACGTGATGTCCTTTAATATTTTGTTAGCGACCGTTACACTATTCTTATGGAGCTTTTCTTCATCAGAGGGTAAGTCCGTTTGGTTTTAGGCAGTTCATTGGAAATTTTCATTTACTCGTAGCCCTAACATGTAGAAATTGCGATGACAGTTCAGCTGCTTGTCGAAGTGGAAGTGTTACTAACGAAAAACCCTGTACGACGAATGGAAGGTATGAAATGTTCTGCGTCTCCTTGGAAAAGCCAAACCGTAAGTAACCCGGATGATATGTTCATAATACTCTTTAAAATTATTTAGGTGTCATTTTAAGAGGGTGTGGTGCTAAACATGGGTCGAGTACGGTGTGCCAGCAGTTAATACAAAAGAATTCATCATACACAAATTGCAAAGAATGTTCATCACCAAATATGTGTAATTCATTCAATCACGGAAGCTAGAAGTATTCATACTTATTGTGATGTGATTAGCATTTCTGTATTTTGAGCTAATATCAGCTAAATAAACGTGGTTTTGAGAATTGTTTATTGATTTACTTAGTTAATACATTGAGAAGGGGCAATCTCATTCGTACATAGCATTGAATGAGTTACTTATTCAATATGTTAATCGGTGTTGGCACTTGGCAATGTTTTGATCCAGCAGCTGGCCAAAAAATTAATATCCAATGATAAATGTAAGGGTTTGAGAACATCTATAAGATGCGACAGAGTCGAACCAATGCTTTACACAAATTCAATAAAAAAAACGCAAAGAAAGCGACTCAACATTAGTGACGACCGTGACAGGACGCCAGACTAAAGATCGCGTGTCGAAAACTCATCCTTTGATCCCGAGATGAACATTATCGCAAGATGGAATTGCTCGATAAGCACTAGACTGAACTTCAGAGGTTGACGCAAAAACAAAAGAATGCTCTTCAAATCAAGGCGACTTGACAAATGCTCCAGCAAAAGTTTGAGGCATTCAAGAAATTAGAAGAGTTACTGGGCAACCTGATTCCATCGTCGGTACAAGAAATAACGAGCACCCCGATTCATTAGCGTTTATCCAACTTTATAGTATTTCTACTTCATATACAGGGTGTAGCATCTAAGATCTCTCGGATCATAATCAATTCACTAAATGTCATATTTTTTAAACAGTTCAAATGGCACCCCCCTAAACAAATTACACCTCTGGGTAGGCAACACTATAAATGTTCCACTTATATAAACAAAACCACACATTACATAAAACAATTTCAGAGAAAAACCAAGTCGAAACGCCAATTTGTAAAGAAAACGTTCTTTTCTGAACCCAAGTGTGCCAAGATGAAACAAAAGATGATCAATTCTCACAATTAACAGTACAGTATTGGCAGTGTATGCCTGTTTTTTAACCAGCGTTGCGAAAATATTTCAAACTCAAGCAGAACTGGTTGATATGGTGTTTACTCTTGGAGAGTGCCACCGGAACTGTTGGTTGGCGTCACAAGAGTACGGTGGGAGACACCCTGGCAGAACACATCCAGATCCACACGCGTTTCAACTACTGGGAGTACTAATTTCACGCACACTAATATGACGATTGTCAACAGCTGCCCCGAGAACTCTACTTGTTCATTTTACACTCTCAGTAGCTGTAAATCTTTCACTTTTTGAAACACGCGTGGATCTGAATGTGTTCTGCCAGGATATCTGCCAGCATGCACTCGTGACTCCAGCAAACAATTCCGGTAACAGTCTCTAAGAATAAACACTATATCAACCATTTCTGCTTGAGTTTGGAACATTTTTTCAACGTTGATTAAAAAACAATTGCCGACACTTTACTGTTAATTGTGACAATTGAACCTCTTTTGGTTCATCATGGCCCACTTGGATTAAGAAAATAAGGTTTTTTACAAATTGGCGTTTCGACTTGGTTTTTCTCTGAAATTTTCTTATGGAATGTGTGGTTTTCTTTGTATCAATGGAAAATTTGTAGTTTTGGCTACCAAGAGGTATAATTTGTTTAAGGGGGTGGCATTTGAAATTTTTAAAAAGTATGACGTTTGGCGAAAGTCAATCAAAAATTTAATTTTTGTGATAATGTACCTACAAAAAATTATGTGACAGTGCCTCAATTCAAAAATTAACCGCCTGCGCGATTTAGTTTCTCTAAAAAAAATTCCGAAAAACTATCAAGTTTTGACGAAAAAAGGTCGTTGAAGTTAGGGGTATAACACGTTACATAAAAAATAATTTTTCTTAAAAATCGAATTATCTTTAAAACTACTAGCTTTTCGGATATTAACCATATAATAAAAAAGACGTACTATTACACGTATAATTCAAACATGCATTCAAATACAGGGGGTTCTATTTAAAAAAAATGTACCATTTTGGTGCACCCTGCATAATTCCAAATATTTTAAAATGTGGAGAATATTCAACCATATCATAATACAAAAGCACTCTATCAAAAAATCTTATCTTCAAGGCATTAAGTTAATCCGCGCAAACGTCCACTCACCCTGTACACGTTAAATATATGTACTTTTAAGAGGCACACTCTGTGTACTTTAAATATTTGAAAGTATTGTGAGTGTAGGTACTTAAATTTGATTTCTCGTTCTTTGCATAATCACACTGTGCACATTTTAAATCGTGTTTTTTTTAAATATTTCAATAGTTATTCCGTTATTCTACTGTTGGGGTCGGAGACGAATCCAACAAATCAAAAATCATGGAAATCAGTCTAGCCGTTCTTGAGTTCTAAGTGGTAAACATGATACATAAAAATTTTAAAATTGACCGGGGGGGGGGGTAAATGTGAACCCCTCAACTGTATCCCTATGTGATTGCGACAAAGCAAAGTTTAGAAAGAAAAACTACCTTCGAAATCCACTACAAAAAGGAAAACGCTCTCGATGTACAGTGTACAGACAGACGGACAGATTGACAGGCCAAAGACAGTTGATGTTACCACGTTACATGTAAATTATATTACATGGTTTTGTTTATTACAACTAATTAATTAAAAATTTGTAACAGTCTTAAAGTAGATTAATTTATAACAGTAATTATTCCTTATCACTTACAATTTATGTAAACTCAAACGCATCGAAGTGGGAACTGAACTGAATAATAATACGATTTGCTTATATAGCAAAACCCCCTCTTTCTCGATAGTTATCGAACGCTTCCGGACACTTCCGAGCTCATCATTTATAATCGGTCTCTACTAACATCTACACACATAAGAATAAGTATAGTAAGTTTAAAGTTAGCAGCAGAATAGAAATCAATATAGGTATGGTATTGGAAGTCAATGGTAAAAACGCCAAAAGCTATTAAACCCTAAGCGCGAAATATTAAACAATGAAACAAAATTTAAATCTCTTCCACACATTTGTTTTTCAAGGTTATAGAAGTAGGTACACATAGCCCTAGACACACACCGGGAATTTTCTCGCTGAAAATAACGTATATGTGTAATCTTAGTGTACAAATGATTAATATCATAGTGGCACACTTTAAATCCAGAGAGCGTCGGACAAAACCCTGGTAGAATCCAAAACAATTCGTGCTTTTTCGATCAGACTTCTCAATCAAAAGTTATAGACTAGAAACCAATTTCGAAAGAAAATTCAAAGGGCCGTAACTTTTGAACTAGTAGCCCAATCTTGGAACTGTTTGAAATTATGGATTCTACAGGCCACATTCTATAAGAAAATTTTTTTCCGGGTCGATCTGAGATAATTTTTTTTCGTGCCAAAAAAAAGGCATAGTATAACCTTCCTTTTTTACCAAAAATCGACTACACTTTCTATTACAAAAGTATCGGTCAGTCGAATTTCGAACACTTGTCACACCAGTAGTCGTGGCACGATTACTTTCAAAAAGAGCTCTTTTTGACAATTGCAAGATATTGTGTAATTACCAGCACTTTTGCAACCATTTTAATGAAACAAACAAAAAATTGATCCTTCGAGCCGGATTTGAACCAGCGACCTATGGATTACCATCAGAAATTGCATCTACCTACAGTCCACCGCTCTACCAACTGAGCTATCGAAGGTGATAATGACAACGTCAATCAGTGATAATCACAACAGTGAAATGAACAAAGATAAGGAAATGTAAAAAAATACTCCTTCGAGCCGGATTTGAACCAGCGACCTATGGATTACCGTCTGAAATTGCATCTACAGTCCACCGCTCTACCAACTGAGCTATCGAAGGTGATAATGACAACGTCAATCAGTGATAATCACAACAGTGAAATGAACAAAGATAAGGAAATGTAAAAAAATACTCCTTCGAGCCGGATTTGAACCAGCGACCTATGGATTACCGTCTGAAATTGCATCTACAGTCCACCGCTCTACCAACTGAGCTATCGAAGGTACAGATACCCAGAAAATTGGTCCCGCTCAATCTCGACACGATGTTTAATTCAGAAAATGAACCTGCACTTTACTTATTCATAAAACATGTCCGTACATCGGCAAGACCCTTTGGGCACACCCTCTTGTGTAAACATTGATTAAATCAAGTAGTCTTGCGTAATCAAGCTAATGGGCTCGCAATCTAATCAAATTTCTCATTTCGAAACCAGTTTGGTGTATAAACAATATTAATACTTACAAATTGAGCTATAAAACAGAGGAGCAGGATGTCTTCATTACTTTTTTTTTAATAGACGCGTTTAATTAATCTGTAAACAGGTGTAATTTAATTTGCATGAAGAAACCATTCTGATTGTGGGTTTATTACGACCCACATTTATATTTCCAGTCCAGATGTATGCAACCGTGTTTAATATTAATACGCGCAGGTATAACAAAAGAAACGCGGACGCCTTGTCTTTGTAGAGAAAATGCAAATGACAGGGCACGATGGCCGCGATACATGTAAATTAGATTAATAGGAAGCTAGCAAAACTTGAAAAGTATGGAAGCCTTTCCGGTCCGTGGCACACAATCATCACCTGACACGACGTCTGACAACTAAATTACATGGGCAGAAGCAATTCTTTGATTGATACTTTTTTTTATAATTCCATCGCGTGGGTGTATAAATTAGAACCATAAAAACGGTCCAGCTGTGGATATCACATTCGAAACGGATTAATGTGGTGTTAACACGTCTTTATATAACACCCGCCTGCCTCGAAATCGTACCCCCCTTTAAGTCGATCGGGGCATCCCAACGTTTCTACCTTTACCAAAACGAAAACCGCACAAGCTCGCTCGTTTGGTACCGTTTTGGTACCGCTGTTAATAAAATGATTGAGATGTCAATTTCACGGGGTGCTTTATACTCTGTATTCAAAACACTTATAGTCGCCGTTTTTTGATGCGCAACGGACGCACTAACAATTCAATTTTATGTGATAAATGTTTTCACCATTTTTTAAATGGTATAAATTTAACTCGAATGTGCCAAGTACGTAATTGGATTCTCGATATGGAGACATTGCTAAAGATAAATCGTCTACCGCATGCAATTTTTCTGTGCAAGTAGCGCGGACATTTATTGTCCAAATTGTAAATGGCAAACGGCGTTCCCCAAGGTTCTATATAGGGCCCACTATTTTTAACTTATTCTATTGGATTGGATCCTGTAATTGCACAAAGAGATCGAAAAAATTCACCTTCCAGCATGACATTTCATGGCCAATAAACTTGACCTAATCTTCTACGACTACTATACAAGAGGAATAGCGGCAATGTTGTTCCAATCCACCAATTGACTTTACAGTGAGAGAAAATGTAATACGAAATCGTTATTGGAAACTTAAATCATACACAATTTATTATTCCACTTTCTTATATCCGCCGCGCGTTTCGTACGACTTAATAAATTTTTCACAATCATGCGATCATGTTGTAATACTTGTCAGTTGCGAGAAGGCAGCAATCATCTGGTTAAATATTTAAAATGAGGCAAAGTAGTAAACGAGGGACTCCCGTTTGCCACCTGCGATACTCCCACGATCTTTAAACGTGGCCAAACAACTACCCAATAGTTATGAAAACAACCCCGGCGGGAATATAAATACGATATTCTGCGACTTACTTTTATTTTCCTTTACCGGTTTTAATATTTTAACTTGTATCAATTGGATACGATCAAAAGGTAGCCGGTTATTATCCGCACGGCATCGGCGTTTTTTTTAAACCAAATCAAATATTCACCTATATCTCTGTTAACTGTTTGTCTACTTCCTTGCTGCACAGAACCACGCATAGATGCCGGAAATTTTTTTCAGATTTAGTTGCAGGTGGATCCGATTCTGCATTCTGTAACGCAAGACTCTGAACGCTCAACTTTACTGCTTACTTTCTGAATATGATTATGACTTGAAATTTAAGGGCTAATTAAAGTAGTTGAACCTACTTTTTCAGGAATATCGATTTATTGATATCTCATTTTTCAACTATACAAAAGATTTAAAGTTCGAAGCGTACCAAATCAGAATTTTGAAATTCGAAGGATTCATTGGGTGCGTATGGAAAATCTATGAACATATTGTCGAGTTCATCAGAGTATTGTATGAATTCAGAATTATTGAATTTGGGAGAGAAAGGAGGCTGAAAGAATAAATGTCATTTTTAATAAAAACATCATGTAATTTGTTAATTGCAGCAAAATATAAAATCTCAAGGAGAATAAAATGCTTTTTTTTTAATGGAACCCCCTGTATATTATTATTTATTACATATTTCGATTCGTTGGTCAATTTTAGAGTGACTCAATGTTTATCTAAAATGAGCCGTTTAGCTACAATTCGTCGATTTTTCAAAAAGTAGATGTCCAGTAAAAATTGAATATCGCAGTACCTAATCTTTAAACTGAGAAAGCCGTGACTCGGCAGTATTACTAATCATAAAACATACGCCGAACGACTAAAGTTAAACTTATTTTGTGTTAAAAGAAATCACTCCGTCAATTTTCAAAATTTCAATCAAAGGTAATTTGATTTTTTTAAATAGAACTACCCATTTTTTTTTATTGCATGAAATGTAGGACCTTTCTAACGATATAAGCATGCCTGTATGTATCTCTTGCCTATTTTTTTGTAATTCAATGTTTTTCGATTTTCAAAGCCTCTCAGTAATCAGTAGGCGCTTAAAAACCAATTCAAATGATAAAACATTTACTCCCAATAAAACAAAAGTTTTCATAGCCCACTTTAGAAAATTAAATTAATGAATTTCGCAATTAAACCAATAGCTTCAATAAATCAATTTGAATAGTAAGCCACGAAAGCCATATTTGAAAGTATTAAAACAAAATCAAATGAAATAACATCTGTCAGTTTAGTTCATTGGCATTTATAATTCTGTTGTTGATTGTTGTGTTAGAAAAATTGAATTTGAATAACATATTTTAAACGGTTTTTAAGTATTCAATCTTTTGCTCTTCTACAAAATGTTCTGGTACGCATCATAGAAGAAAATATGTGGTTTCATCACGACGGTGCCCTACCTCATTTTGCTATAAACGTTAAAGAATGGCCGAATCAATCATTTCCTGCAAGGTGGATAGGTCCACAAGGCCCTATAAATTGACCAGCGCGTTCTCCAGCAGACCTTACACCACTTGACTTCTTCTGATGGGGATACGTGAAAGGAACTGTGTGCAAAGAAGTCCTACCAACAAAAGAGAATATGAAACGCCAGCTATACGCTTGGTCGTGTCAAACAATGATTTTCTAAACCCATCGACAAATGTTTGGTCTTGAATATTTATTGAAGTAATTGTTATTTTTCTCTTTTTATTTTGGTTTAATCGTTTTCAAGTTTTTGTTTTGTTTTATTTGAAGGAAATTTTTTATAATTTCAATTGTTTATAATTTTTAACGGCCTACTAATTACTGAGAGGCTTTGAAAATCGAAAAACACTGTGAATTATTAGAAATTGTTGAATTACAAAAAATATGTAAAAGATAAATATAGACATGCTTATGTTGTTAAAAAGGTAATCAAATCCTACATTTGATGCGATAAAAAAACTTGGTAGTTCCATTTAAAAAAATCAAATTATCTTTTATTGAAATTTTGAAAATTGACGGAGTGATTTCTTTTAACGCAAAAGCACTTTAGCCGTTCGGCGTATGTTAGTACATTTCATGATTAGTACCACTGCAAAGTCACGGCCTTCTAAGTTTTATGATAACTGTGATACTTTTACTGGACATCTACTTTTTGAAAAAACCTCGGAAAAAACGACGAATTGCGGCTAAACGACCAATTTTAGATATCATGTGTAATAAATAAAGTCACACTAAAATTGACCAAGGAACCAAGGACCAAATATGTAATAATATTCAGAAAGTTCCATTAAAAAAACGCAACTTTGATATAAATCACCCTGTATAACAATTGCAATTTCGGTGAAAATATTTTTAGGTTGTAGCCTGAAGGGTCCTCTATCATTCCCCCACAATGAATTTTAAGTATGCGCATTAATAAACCCACTATCTTACACCCACAAACTAATGGCCCACCCTGTATACCTTTTTCTCGGTATTAAGTAATAAATTTATTAATTATCAGGGGCGGACTGGGTACTTAAGAGCCAGGTGGAATTGCATAGGTTACGGGCCACCACAAAAACAGTACTCCTTTCTCGAACATCAATTACCATACAGTTTTTTTTTTAATTGTAGCTGATAATTAAAAGTAACAAAATATACAATCCACACGAGGTGCGTCGCCTATCATTGTATTTCAGCACTTTCATGCTACGACAAAAAATGATAAATTCATTCTAAAACACTTCAATTAAAACAGAATTTTTTAACAACCTAACATCAACCCCAATTAGAGAAACGTGTTAATAATTTATTAATAGTGCAAGAAACTAAATACAGCACATACTTATAAATTTCCAACGGGCCATTATGATCTACAGGCCAGGTGGCAACCGCCACCCGCCCCCCCGGGCCAGTCCGCCCCTGTTACTTACGTTTTCTAATGAAGAAAACCTTCACCTGGTAGGATGTTTCATTTCATGCAGCTGAAACCCTTCTGCAATACGAATTTTCTCAATTAAGCCCAAACAAGTTAAAAAGTAATCGTAAACGATTTACATAAAGCGCATTTCCACTTGCATTCATTTCCCATTTATAAGATGCAACTTCTGTTAAAATCGTAAAAATCCGGCCACAAATATGAAAATAGCGTTGCACATGGGCAATCCATTTTTGACGTGTTTAAATTCTTCCATAAATAAAAAAGTTGGCACTGCGCATGCGCAAAACCAAATTTTGAAATTGGCGTTTGATTTTCCTTTATTCCAAGTGCCTATGTATCAAATTTCATTCAAATACTTTTATAAGTAAAAAAGTTTGCAATTCGGTTTATAAATGGTCGAGATGCGAAAAGGGCACTGTGAATTTTGAATCGATTCGATTCAACTTTTGGCATTGCGTATTATATGGCTAAAGCTATGTCCATATTGAATTTCATGCAATTCAGTTCATAACTAACGGAGATGTAAAAGCGATCGAACATTTCTAAACAAAGTTATCGTTCACACGGACAGATAGATGGACAGACAGACAAAGGAACAGACGGAGAGACCAACCGGCAGGCGACAGATAGCAATGCAAAATTATAAACGATCTCTAGGATCGTAAATAAACGGCAAAAGTGTAAAATTATGGAACATGTAAAAAACGGTTTTTTGTTTTTTTTTACAATAACTTTTTTTGTAAGCGGTACAGAAAAAATTCCTTCCTTGGTACAAGACTCGACACCTTAACGAACCAAATAGCGAAAAAAGTAGAACAATAGCTCTTAAGATAAAGAACTAGTAGCGTCGCAAAGTTAGCGGACGGACGGACGGACGGACGGACGGACGGACGGACGAAGTGGCCACAATAGCGCATTTTTTTTTTATTTTTGTGGAAATGCGCTAAAAATGTTAAATCGCAATTAAATCATACAGTACTAGACATTTTGCTATAAGTAAAAACAGGTAGATAATTAATTTCCTTAATTACCTATATCAATTGTACAAATCTTTTACTAATTTATTTTGCAACCCATTTGAATTATTATTAGCATAGTTTATTAATGTAAAAATTAGAGAAGCGTTAGTTAGTCCATTCACATCCTTTTCGAGATATTCTAAGGGCGGATTTTCATAAAATCTTTACCAGTCATCAAATTGTTACCGAAATTGTTACAATATGTCCATTTTTCTAGTCTGCAATATTTCTTTTACAAAAATGTACATTTTTCAGCACGCCTAATTTTATGCTACTGTATATATTTTACCAGTGACCAATTAAATTTCGCAATTCTGAAGAAATTGTGATTAAAAAATTGCAATTAATTTTTTGGTTAAATCCAAACTCTTTTCTAAACAAATGAATTATACCAATAAAAAGGAACAAAAAAAAACTTTTGAATAAAAGGACATATCAGTCATTCAGTTGTGTGAAGTAAGGTGTAAGCAACATAACTTTGATCCAGAGAAGTGCGTGGAAATTTTAGGTCACGACAAATACAGGGAGCCCATTATGTATGGAATATAGGTAGCATATATCTCGGTAAATATCAAATTTATACAACATTTTTCTATAAGAAAGTTGTTTAACATTTTATTTCCCATAACAAGGCAGCCTTCAGTTGTTTTTATTTAAGAAAACAAATGAGTAACGATAAACAATTGAATTTTTTTAATGGCAATGCGTTTCAGTAGGCTCATTTGATAGATTTTTTTCTCTTTTCGATAATATATCACGTTAGTACCGTTCAAAAAATTTATTATAATTAGATCAATAACATTCTTATTAAACCTTGAAGACAAAACGAAATTAAGTAGTAGTAAAATGGTTTTCATCGCTATGAATCTTCAAAATTTCCACCATTAACTGCAAGGCAGTGGCATAACCTATCACAAAAAACTCGAAACGAAAAAAAATTCTTCTACACGCGTGCTAACGTGTTACGTCATTGAAAAGAGAAAAAATATCTCTATCAAATGAGACTTAAAGCCGCTTTACATTAGGCAATTTTCGTGCAATGCAAGAGCAATGCAAGTTAGAGATACGTTACTGCGCATGTTCATACGCAATTCAGGTGCAAGAAAAATAAATAGAGAAAGTTCTATTTCACTTGCAAGTTTGGCGCAAGTTCTAGTAACTTTTCTAGTAATTTTGTCAATACCACAATTTATTTGGTTTCGCGTGTGTTATTTTGTGTGTTTTTTTAATAGCAAGCGCCACCACATAACAAGCTGTAACCAGTTTAATTTCCTTTTGTTTGCTCATACCTAATGGTCAATTTTATTAAGTTTCAAGAATAACCTTCTGTGTAAACAAACTGAAAAGTTTCAATTTTTGAAAAATATGTTGTCAGTACTGCAACACTTTTCTGAACTTGCACAACAGTTGCAAGACAATTGCATTAAATGTAAAACCGTAATAAGCAATGCAAGGCAATTTTAGATTGCATAGCAGAAGCCTTGCATTGCACTAAAATTGCCTAATGTAAAGCGGCTTTAATGCAAGTGTGCATTGCTATTTAAAAAAATTCAATTGTTTTGCGTTATTCATTTGTTTTCTTAAATAAAAACAATGGAATGCTGCCTTACCTATTATAGGAAATAAAATGTTAAAAAAAGTTTGAATGTTGTTTTCAGTATTTTGCTACAAAATTCTACAACTCCAATTGAAATATATTTACAAGTGTTTCTCTTGCAAGCTTGTGAAAAGCATAATATAAAGAAGCATTACAAAATATGCAACGCAAAAAGTGAAAGCGAAAAACGCTTCTACCGACCTTTCTACCTAGGATGTTTCATTTCCTCCAACTGAAACCATTCTGTAATAGGAATTTTTCGAGGAATTATTTAAAAAACGTAAATCCCGATTAGATAAAGTGCTATATCACTAAATTCAAAAGAAAAAGGACTTAAAAATATTATATGGGAATATCAGGGCCGTATTTAAAAAAAATGAAGTTGATGATAGTTCCGCAAAGACGAAACTTCGGATTAAAAAAATTAACAACTGCCATACGAAAGTTAGATGAACCTTTCATGATGACCTTAATAATAACCAGACCAAGGTTTCAAAAACTTGACCACAGTTTGTGTGATTGAAAAAAGACATTTCGTATTTACATCGGCAAGAAGATCAGTAGGAGCATTCCTTTTATGTGTCTTTAAATCTGGAGAGAATGTTATTTATTGCGCAATTCAATAAATGAGACATGTTCTCTTGGAGGTGTGTAAAAACATCATAAAGCCACAGGTCCACAGTGGAGCACCCCGTGTCGATATAGGTATATATAAAATATATTTTTGAAAAATGTTATGGTACTTTAATATTCCAATCACCCAGGATACCAAATAATTTCGCGTAATTTAATTGAGGGCAGTATTAAAACTTGAGTGTCTATAAAGGAAATTGCATAAATAAAACTCATTAAAAAGTAATAGAATCCTTCTTATTTTTTTTTAAATAATAACATAAACCTCCTTTTTTACTTTAATAATCACGTTCGACTTAATATTACATAAAGAATACATTTATCTGCATTTACACCGTTCATTCGTAATAATTTTTCATAAACATTTCCAAATATAAACGCTGCGAGGAAAAAACTAATTAGTAGTTTGCATATATAAATACGTAGTAGGTATCATTTAGTGTACCCATTAAACTCAAAACTTGGCGTTATTTAAATGCATACAACTAAAAATATTATTATGAATGTTCGCTGCCTTTTACCATATAAGTGCTACCCTCTCATAATTACATTTCTGTTTCTCTCTCTCAATCAAAACATCTGCCAGACTAATTAGTATTAAAACAGCGGACAGCTGAGACGTAAACAAAAACAAATTATAAACAAATAACTTGTACGGCTTGCGGTAATTGCGAGGAGATACAGTGAATTTTTTATCTGAATATATTATTACACGGGACCCTTTTGTTTTTATGGTCGATGATCAGGATTGGTTAAGGGCTTCTAAAGACAAATACTGCCCTAGATAATGAAATGCGATGTACTTCTATCACTTTCATTGTATAAGGGTGCAAAATCTACATATCGTTATTGCGGATTTGTTATCGTTTACCCATCTTTTTGTAGTTTTTGCAATTGCACTTTTTATGATTATTTGACATATAAATTCACTTTCATATGAAACTGCTCGGGTACTGGGGCTTTCAATTTTAAAATTATAAATTTTTATTGGACGCAGGGAGCAGAGAAAGAAAACACGGCCCTAACAATGTAATTCTTTTCTGTTCACTGCAAACTAAAGTATGGGTGGAATTGTCACCATTTCAAAAGAGATCTAGTCTAGAAAAAAATGCTGTCCAAATATAAATTCCGATTTTCGAGTATGGGATTAGAAACTTTTATCCTTCTAATCTTAAGACTTATTATGCGTTGTCCGCTCGTATTCAATATAACAATTTTATTTCACCGTCTGTCTGTTATAATTGAATTCGGTAGTATACCAACTTTACCTTTCACGTTGTGGAATTTAAAACCTTAATCTGATTTAAAAGGTGACAATTCCGAATGAAGGGTTGCCCGATTGCGGATGATTGAACGGTTGCCGTTGTCAGCTGGTGATGGATTTACTTTTCGAGATTTACTCGACGGAAATGTACTAACTTGTATTTGAAAGTTGGCAGTAAAAAAGTACTCCTTCGAGCCGGATTTGAACCAGCGACCTATGGATTACTATTTTCGATGTTGCATCTACAGTCCACCGCTCTACCAACTGAGCTATCGAAGGTTGAAAGATTGTGGCGATCAGTAAATATAAGCGGGAAAATACTTCAACTTGATCTTGACAAAATTTGTTGAGTTTTATCGGCAGAATGTGACTGATGGAAACTATAAAAATATCAGTACAGAAAGTCTGCGATGTATATAAATCAGGCTGTAAAAATCTCGCAATACAATAAAATTTCGTTTGTAAGTTTGTATAAACAATTTTACAATTGGCTCGATCATAGGGAGTTGATACCTACTTAATATAGTGGGCATAGCAATACAGAATTGAATATAGGGGATGGAGTTTGCATTTTTTAATTGATCTAGCAAGTCGACTTTCTATTAATGAAAATAGGAAAACTTTTGCTATATTTTTGGTACCTAGTTTTTATAGGTAATGATAATTGTTACTACCCGTTTTACAAGGAAAATCTATACAAATACAACTGACTTTATTTTTATCTGTCGTAAACAACTACTTTTTCTCAAAGCACACTCACACCACCAGCCTGAAGTTACATTCGCTTTTTTTTTAAGGACATTCGCTTTTGGGGTAGTACCAATCTAAACGGGAAAACAAAAAATAACTAGGACCGGGCTGAAGTTACATTCGTTTTTTTTATCAACGGCCATCGGAAGTGATGGCACTGGGACCATTTCTCATCCCCTTTTTGGAAAATAGCCCTAAACCCCGACAAATTCGTCCCCGAAGTTGACAAATTGCGCAAGTGTGTGAATGAGTGAGTTTTGCACGCGGATGATAAGGGGGCCTGGAGGCCCAAGGGTCCACCTAAAACCCCCTAACTGTCGTTTTTCGAAAAGTGCTCCACAGTTCGAGAAACTCCATTTTGTTTGGGCAAACAGCTATCTCAGAAAATTCCCCTGTACATAGTAGTTCAAAACGTGTGCGGATAATTCGCACCCGGACATTTCGCTCCCGGATAACTGAAACGTCTTTTGTGGAGTAATTAAATACCAAATAGTACCTAGTTATAGTATATCTACAATATTATGGGTAATATTCGCTACTTTTGAGACGCTCTTAATATTAAAACAGAATCAACATATAATACCGTACACAAAGACCTGTGTGAACTTGGCCCCCCAACTTTAGAAAGCAATAATTTTCGTGATTGAAATCGATTGCGCTTCGTTTGCGCACGTTTGCGCACAATTGCATTTTGTTTGCGCGCTGCCCGTTTCAAAATTACGAAGGAATCAAATTTGGGGGGGCCAACTTCACAACTGCCCCCCAAGTTTACAAATTTGATATTTTTTTTCTTGTGATCGTTTGCGCATGTTTGCGCTCCCAATATCTTCGTTCGCGCCCCCGTCGTTTTTTAGTTATTCCAAATACAAAATTCCATACTGGCCCCCCATTTTTCAAATTTGGCGGTTTTTTTCCTTTTGATCGTTTACGTTTCGTTTGTGCACGTTTGCGCACAATTGCATTTTGTTTGCGCGCTGCCGGTTTCAAAATTACGAAGGAATCAAATTTGGGGGGGGACAACTTCACGACTGCCCCACATCTTTACAAATTTGACATTTTTAGCGCATTTTCCAACGAAGTTGGGTGCGCTATTGCAGTCACTTTCTCTGTCCGTCCGTCTGTCCGAGGCCTTAATTGTATTGGTATTGGTAGCGCAAACGAAGCGCAAACGATCACAAGAAAAAAAAGTGAAATTTGTAAACCTGGGGGGCAGTCGTGAGGTTGGCCCCCCCGAATTTGATTCCATCGTAATTTTGAAACCGACAGCGCGCAAACAAAATGCAATTGTGCGCAAACGATCAAATGGAAAAAAAATGGCAAATTTGAAAAATGGGGGGCCAGTATGGAATTTTGTATTTGGAATAACTCAAAAACGACGGGGGCGCAAACGAAGGTATTGGTAGCGCAAACATGCGCAAACGAAGCGCAAACGATCAGAAGAAAAAAATGTCAAATTTGTAACCTTGGGGGGGGCAGTTGTGAAGTTGGCCCCCCCAAATTTGATTCCTTCGTAATTTTGAAACCGGCAGCGCGCAAACAAAATGCAATTGTGCGCAAACGAGGCGCAATCGATTTCAATCACGAAAATTATTGCTTTCTAAAGTTGGGGGGCCAAGTTCACACAGGTCAAACAAAGTGATTAGTCTAAAGTTAAAAATATTTACATTATAAGACCAAGATGAAAATAGAAAAAGGAAGTAATTTTAACGCTCCCTTACATAAAGATTTCTTAATGAAGACACATACAAAATTGTTCTTTATTTCTTTGGTTGAAAAGGGTGACAAAGGAAATGAATTAAATTTATTTTAGACAAAACGAGTATATGTATAAATGACAATAGAACAATGCCTTTCATAGATGGCACTAAATTTGGATAAGTAATTAAGATATTGTAATTAAAGGTAAATTTGAAAAGACCCCGATATCAAAAATTGCACTTCATAAAGAAACAATAAGAGAAATATCGTAATGACATCCTTTCTATTATTTCTGGAAGATGAATAGGGTTTATTACAAGGTAAAAGTAATTAGGTCCGAAAAATCAGATTTAAGTACGTATGACTACAACTAATTAGAACTTTAACGCCTGTATAGTATCTTCATTCTTGAACGTTTGACAGAGTAGTATTTTAAAATTTATCTGAGCACGGGTTTTCATTTTGTGCATACTTTTTTTTAATTTTAAAAAATTTTATTTCTGGTGGTAGTGTTGTGGTGATGTTCAGAAAAGGTAAGTTTCCAGTTTTACGTTTCTTTGACCACATATGGCTATATATGTTGATTATTGGTGACTGAGTAAAATTAGGTACACTAACTGCTTATTTTTTTGCGTTATCTTTGCTACAACTATGGTAGTGAATGAACTTAAAAGTTTCTTTTTGATTTTCTTACTGTTATTTATTTTATAGTTTGAAGAGATAGGTACATGGAAAATTCTGGCATTTTTTTAAGAGATTGTTAATAATCAAAACAGTAAGGGTTTTGAAAATCTTGAAACGTTTTAGGAACAAGTCGATATTGATGATTTTTTCTTTTAAATGTTTGTAATTATTAAGTACCTATATACTTCCCTTTTAATTTTTGTATGGCATACCTAGCACTATTAATAGAAGCTAATGCGATCGTGCGTCAAAATTATGCAGTTGCAAGTGGTATAAAAAAGAGAAAACTTGTACCTGCAACGTCGAATGCGCTGGAAATGAAACAACTAAACCAAAAAATTACATATCCGAATTCAGAGATGGGCGACCTTACCAACGATGCATCATTTAAGATTTTAAGGGTTGCACTGTCAGCGATGCGAGACAAAGACATATTTTAGACACTGTTTCCTTCCATGATCAATTTGACGTGCCAAAGCGTTTTTTGAAAATTATTTTAATTTACAGAAATAGCTATGTATCGTTTCTAATGCACCACCGTATATTATTTAGCTTCGGAGAAATAACACCCATAAAAATTGTTATAATAATAAATGGGTAGATTTTGGTGTTATTTCTCCGAAGCTTCTTAAGCACCCCATTGAGAGTCGTGGATCTTCACAATTTCAGTATATTATTTAAATAATAGCCATATAATTTATAGCAAGATCAATTTTTTTCACGATATTTATCAACATTTTTTGCTTTTTTCGTTACTTTACAGTTCTTATCTCTTTAATTTTACGGAAATTCTCAAGAATCTGTTTGATTTGTTGAAACTATTAGAGCAATAAACTGAAAACATGTATATTGTATAATTATGACAGATGAACTAAATATTTTATCGTATCATAGTTACAATAAATTAAATAGGTAACTATATTTATTTCAACATTCCCTCCTAAATCTTTAGTTTATATTATATCAATGGTTTACACATTTGTAGTAAGCCCTAGCAAACTTCTCATCCTTTCAAAACGTTTTGTTGGAAGTGGTTTCGTTAAAATGTCACCTAATTGATCCTCACTAGTAATGTGTTCCATTGATAAGACTTTCTCTTCAACTTTCTCTCTAATAAAATGGTATCTAACATCTATGTGTTTAGACCTCTGATGCATAATCGGATTCTTTGTAAATTTTACTGCACTCATGTTATCAATAAATAATGTCGGTATCATTGTTAGAGTTAGGGGTGAAATTTCCTTAAAGATTCGGTACAGCCATATACTGTCCTTGGCGGCTTCACTAGCTGCGATGTATTCGGCTTCCATGGTAGATAAGGATACGCATCTCTGTTTCTTGCTTGACCAAGTGATTACTCCGCTACTAAATTGTGAACATACTCCGCTTACTGATTTTCTCGACACATCATTAGCGTAATCTGCATCACTGTAAATTTTTAATTCTTTGCATTCCGTAGCTGTGTATTTAAGGCCCATATTTAGAGTACCTTTGATATATTTAAAAATTCTCTTCACAATTTCCCAATGTCGTCTATTAGGTTGTTCAACAAATTGTGAAATATAATTGACAGCAAAGGTTATGTCAGGTCTTGACACAACTGAAAGGTACATTAAGCAACCTACTGCTTCTCTAAATGGAGCATCCGTAGATTTAAACTTTGGTATTTCTTTGAAAGCTTCTTCCATCTGACATCTTTCTAAAGGAGTCTTGACCGGTTTTGCCTCTTCTATGTTAAAACGCTGTAAAAGACGTTCTGCGTATGATCTTTGATTCAAGAAAATTGAACCATCTATATTTCTGCAGATCAAATCGTTCAAAAAACTTTCAACATTTTTACAAACAGTAATTTGAAATTCTGCTTGCAGTTTTGTCAAGAATTCCTGTATTGTCTGCTTTTTGGTAGCTAATATAAGTCCATCATCCACGTATAGTACCACTAGCAGCTTGTCATTCTCAATATTACTGTAATACAAGCATGGATCAGCAGTGCTTTCGGTAAGATGAAATTTCTTAAGCAATCCTTTAAATCTCTGATTCCAGCAACGTGGGCTTTGTTTGCAACCATATAAACTTTTCAAAAGTTTACAAACATGACTTGTGCTGTCTTCAAATCCTTGCGGTTGGTACATGTAAATATCACGATCGATGAATCCATTTAAGAAGGCTGTCTTAACATCAAATTGAGCCATTTCCAAACTCTCCTGTGCTGCAATGCTCAGAACCGTTCTAATGGTGTCAAATCGGGCTACGGGACTAAATGTATCATCGTAATCTATTCCTTCTTTCTGACTAAACCCTCTCACTACCAATCTGGCCTTATATCGATCAATACTTCCATCTACTTTCCTTTTGTACTTAAATGTCCATCGGTTTGTGATGGCTTTTCGATTTTCTGGTAAATCTACCAAAATCCAGGTGTGATTTTGTATCAATGATTGCATCTCTTCCTCCATTGCTTGTTTCCAATGTCTACTTTCTGGTGATTCAACTGCCTCTTGATAGGACTTTGGTTCATCTACTTCAGCAATCATTGTTTCAATTAATCGTTTTGTACGACCAAGATTTCTTCGATTTCTAAAATTATATCTTGGTTGATCCTGTCCATCTTCTTCTTCCGATTCTCGCAATTCATTGTCATCAACATCAATATTTTCATGATGCTGTCCATCTTCTTCTTCCGATTCTTGCAATTCATTCTCAGCATCAATATTTTCATTTCCTACCTGCTCTATTTCTTTTTCCCGAACAAATCTGTTCTCTCCTGGATATTCTGCTACGTAATTTGGCTTCTCGTCAAGGTTAATGTCAAAGGTGATCATTTTTGATATGCTCTTCTCTTCATTAGAATGGGTCGTACAATTTACTGGTTCAAATACAACATCTCTACTACGAAGTATTTTCCTGGTAGAACTCAACCAAACACGAAAACCATCCATCTCTTCAGAATAGCCAACAAAAATACCTTTTTGACATTTCTGGTCCCACTTCTTTCGTACTTGTTTTGGCTTATGTACAAAACATGTAGTACCAAAAACGTGCAGTTTGTTTAAATGTGTAGACTTGCCCGTGAATATTTCAAGAGGTGATTTACCATTTTCATTACTAGGCCCCGTTCTGTTCAGCAGATAAACAGCAGTGTTGACTGCTTCGGCCCACAATCCTTTAGGTAAATCTTTCGCCGCTAACATTGTTCTTGCAAGTTCGACTACAGTGCGATTAGAGCGTTCTGCACATCCATTCTGCTCGCTGGTATATGGATTTGAGACACTGAGGATTACTCCTTCAGATTTTAACAACGTTGTCACATCTTTGTTGTTAAATTCTCGTCCACCGTCGCAACGCAACATTTTTAGTGGTCTTCCGCACTGATTTTTCACAAAATTCAAGACTTCAGCAATTCCTTTTGTAGTTTCTGATTTTTCCTTAAGAAATTTGATCAATCGGAATTTTGAGTAATCGCATGTAAAGCAGATAAAATATCTCGATCCTCCATACGAAGTGATTTCCATAGGACCACATAAATCAACATTCATGACTTCACCTTCTCGTTGAGCACGTTGTTGTCGTACTTGAAAAACCTTACGATGCTGCTTACCTTTTACACATGCTTCACAAAAAAAATCTTGCTTGGTGTACTCGATTCCATTACGGTTTAACACTTTTTCAACTTGTACTCTGTTTTGATGTCCGAGCATTTCATGCCACTCTTGAATTGATTTCAATTTCGAAGTCACGTTTGTTTCTTTAGTATTACTTAATTGTAATAAACTATTCGCTGGTACTTTCACCTTCATTATCATTGTGAATAACTGACCAACTCGTCTACCCTTAGCTTTTGCTTTTTCATCACTGACGAAAAAGAACTCCTTTTGATTTGATTTGAACTCGTATCCTTTGTCTAAAGCTGCTGTCCTCGAGAATAGATTTCTACGAGCAGCTGGAACAAAGAGAACATTTAACATTCGAAAATCAAAAATTTTACCATCAACAAAAGTTTTAACTTCTACGACGCCTTTTCCCAACGCATCCATCGATGTCTTGTTTCCAATGTGGACCTTGACTGGTGTCTTAAATTGTTCAAAATATGAGAACCACTCGCCATGATATGTTAGATGATCAGTGGCCCCCGAATCAACAATCCAAAAATCTTCGTCATTTTCCGCATTCAAGACTTCCGTAATGAAAGCGTTTTCTCCAGATTCCTCGTTGTAAAACTTCTGTTTACGATTGGGACAATTTCGTTTTATGTGATTCTTGCCTCCGCAACCATAACAAGTAAACGTTTTCTTTGTAGTTACACCTTTTGTAGTATTCTTTTTATATGAAATCTGTGATTTTCTCCTATATCGACCAGCTAGTAGTGCTCCTGTACTTTCTTCTGATGCCTCGCTTTGTAGATGTCTTTGTTTTCTTCGCGATTCTTCGGATGTTAGTACATTCACCAGGTTAGTAAACGTTTGTTGTTCGTCTGGTCTGGCCCACCATGCCTGCCGTAAGTTATCATAATTATCTGGTAGTGTATCCAAAAGTTTTACTACTAAAGACATGTCATCTTGTTTCACATTCAGTGCATTCATTTTCAAGATAAGAGTTTCGAACTTTGAGATATGAGTTACCATATCATCTTTCTCATTCATTGTAAAACTAAAGAACTCCGCCTGTACTACATGAGCAGCTTGTTTGGTCTGTTGCTCAAATATACTATAATGAAGTTTTATCCACATCTGTCTTGCTGTATTGCATGTCACCAGTAATGCCATTATTTTGGGTTCCAATGCTTTGACCAATGCTTGACTAGCAACTCTGTCCGTTTTATCCCAAATCTTCAGGTCTCTAATATATTCTGCTTTCTGCTCGGCAGTAGCTTCCTCATTCAGAGCCTCTGGCATTCTGAGATCTCCATTATATATCTCGTAAGCATTTGTATACGCTCGCAAAACATTCCGAATGGCGAATTTCCATACAGTCCAGTTATCAGTTCCTCTCAATTTTTCTATACTTCCTTCTTGATGCTCCATAGTACTTCAACCGTGTTAACCTTTAAAGCGAACCACGCTCTGCTACCATGTTGAAACTATTAGAGCAATAAACTGAAAATATGTATATTGTATAATTATGACAGATGAACTAAATATTTTATCGTATCATAGTTACAATAAATTGAATAGGTAACTATATTTATTTCAACAGCATGAAGCTTTATGTGATATATTTTTACATTTCTCATCATGTGAGAAACTGCACCACTGCACTGGCCCGAAAGATTAATGAGA
This sequence comes from Photinus pyralis, assembly GCF_008802855.1. NCBI lineage: Eukaryota > Metazoa > Arthropoda > Insecta > Coleoptera > Lampyridae > Photinus > Photinus pyralis. Next base: position 44,370,134 of record NW_022170511.1, read on the forward strand.
CATTACTTGTTGCAAGAACAAATTCTATATACTAATTAAGCAAAGCACAGACAGCTTTGAGCAAAAGACATGCTGATTTACTTACAAAATGCGAAATTGTAAGCTTACATCAAATACCTTTTTTAGGAATTCATCTCAGAAAGTTGGTGAAGATAAACAGACGCCAACCGTAGGTTGGTTGATTCATCCACTTCATTCGAGCATTACCACAGAAGAACAAAGAAAGGTTTTCTTCCCACCACCATCGGGAGTCAGAAAAATCATATTATCTACGAATATTGCTGAAAGTTCTATTACAGTACCCGATATTACATACGGTAATTTAAACATCCTTCCTTGTACGCCTTTCTTTAACAGACATTGTAGTTATCGATTTTTGTTTAACTAAAACTATGGTCTTGGATCCCGATACACAGTATCAAAGTTTGCAACTGCAATGGGCGTCACATGTTAACTGTACTCAACGCGCTGGTAGAGTTGGACGAGTAAGCGATGGTCGTGTCTACCGTTTTGTTCCGACACAATTTTTTGATGTATTTTAATAGACTTATGAATGGACGGTCTTATTAGTATTTGCTTTTAGTTGTATCTTCCGAAATCGGTAGAACCGGAAATATTGAGGGCGCCCTTGAATCATGTGGTTCTGGCATCTAAGTTGTTGGATATAAAAGAACCACCTAAGGCTATTTTAGCTCTTGCTATGAATCCACCTGCCTTAGATAGTATTGATAGTACCGTCTTGTACTTAAAAGAGGTATAGGAATATTTTTGTAATGTGACAATTTATATGTTTAACTAGATTGGTGCGTTGACTGTGTGTCAAGATGGCAAAAAAGTGATGAATGATGGCGATCTAACTTTCATGGGTGAAGTGATAGCTATGTTACCTTTAGATGTCCATTTATCCAAATTTATATTTCTTGGACATATTTTTAGCTGTCTCGAAGCTGCGATTATTATGGGTGAGTTAAGTAACGGAAAGTATTTCGATTAAACCTTACCATCCTTAATAGCAACTGGATGTTCTATAAGCATATTTAAAACTCCATTCAAAGAACGTCTTAAAGCATACACAAATCGTTTACAATGGGCAGACGGCTCTGCGAGTGATATCGTCGCTTACCTGCATCTGTATAATGTCAGTACTTCAAAAATGTTTAAATTTCAATTTTTTCAAGATTATTTTAGGTGTGGCAAAGAAGGAAGCGACTACATCCCAATCCAAAAGCAGAGAAATTGTGGTGTGAAAAAAATTTTGTAGCTCAAAGGGCTTTGAATGAATGGCACATTCTTGTGAAAGAAATACAATCACGGTTAGCTAGAATGAATATCCAGCCCGAAGAAGGACCTGGGAATGTTGTCCATTCTGAAACTGAATTGCCAATTTTAATTAAGGTCAGTATCTCCACAGCTGATAAAGTTCATACTACGCATGCGCGGCTTGCATCATGCAGATGGACGCTATATTTGATTTTATTATTGGGGTATTTTGTACAAATTCTAGAAAACAAAACAGATAAAGTATTTGTTTCTTTAGTAAAATAAAAAGTTTGTTTACCTTCTTCAAGGCTGTACTTCATGGTTAATGTTTGTTACATGAAAGATACATCCAAAAACTAGAATGCCAAAATCAGACTTAATTTCAATTAATTCAAACTTACGTACCTCATTAATAAATGGGTTTCGGATTGCGATATAGGTAAAACAAAGATAAGTAATTTAAATTAACAGCGCAATGGCAACAATACTGGCAGAGAGGCACCCCTGTTAGTTCCTACCAGGGATACATCCCTACGATAGTTGACTAAATTCTTGGAGAGGCGGCTACGCCAGGCATATGCCAAAGTATCAAGTATCAACGTATGGAAACACCTAAAAAGAAACGTGTTGACAAAGAGGAATTGAAAATACTCCCCATTTGCTAAAGACGCTTTGATAATTCATTTAAACAATTTTAGCGTGGTGACTCTGGAATTTTCTTAATCAAATCAATATTTTTCGCGAAGAACGGACCTGTCAATCATATCAATCTGTATCAAAGTATGCAGTCAGGTTCAAAACCAAAAATTGAAACTACAAAAAGTAAAAATGATGAATCAAAGTAACAAAAAATAACACAAGCAATTAAAAATAAAAAACCGAGAAGATGATGGATAAGATGACAACGTGGAGTGGATGAAGAAAGAACTTTAAGACCCATCGTTTAATAACTAGTATATTGGTTACTTTGTCTAGTTCATTTAGTAACTAGTCCTGTATTAATATAAATTTTATTGTTGGTTCTGCTCCGCAAATTCCTAAAATATTTAATCTCATTTAAGGTTGTAATGTGCGGAGCTTTTTACCCAAATTATTTCAAACGATCCGTGGATGCTGGTCAAATTGATGAACGTGAAGCTGTCAAAACCATAGGGGGGCGTGATCCATTCAAGACCATCTACTTTACAGGTTTCGACCACAAGCAACCTGGTCCACTTTATGCAAATTCGATTAAAGCTATCCTAAAAGATTGCGCTACTGACATGCATGTTAGCTTTGATAACAGCAGGTACCTGATTTTTGTTGCTTTTTTGTTGTTGTAATTCTCACGTTTCTTACTTTTAGTAAGGTGTATGTGGAATTTATGACGCCCAAACAATTTGAGACTGTTATGATTGATGGCCAAAGGTTTGTAACGACAATGCCAGGTAAGATTCGAACCGAGGTATATCGTGCAGTACGGCAGAGACAGTTGCAGTTGACTCACAGAATCGCTGTAATGAGGTAATAGAATTAAAATGTATTTTTTTATCATCTACTCCAAATTGTCGTATTTTTATAGCAGTTCTGATAAAGCCTGGGCTATTGCAAAATCTGTCGGGATTCAACCACTTGGGTCGACTAGGCGATCTTTACCTTCGTTGGAACGAGTAAGCAGCATTTTAGAGGATGATTCCGTAGTACAATTTTCTCCAATTGTCCCAACATTAGACATGACTTTTTTAATTCTAAGAATATCCCATGTAAGTGAGATTAATTTCAATATCAAAAAAACAAACCTCTTTTGTAGAGAGTTGATGCTGGACATTTTTGGGCTCATTTGTGTAGCAACGGTTCAACGCTAAGCCCCTTATTGCCGGCCATTTACGAGGAACTTAATAAAGAGACAGTCCAATTGCAACCGCTGGGAAAGACAATGCCTGTGATAGACACGGTTTATGCTGCAAAATTTTCCGACGACGATCAGTTTTATCGTTGCAAAGTTATCTCATTAAATTCCTTTGGTAAAAAGCAAGCATCTCTAGCACAGGTAAATTCTCATATTGAAGTACACACCGCAAATTCATAGATATAGGTGAATTCATTACTCTAAAAGAAATTGAAATATACCTATGGGTATGCGCAATTAGATGCAATTTATTAGATCACAAAAAAAGTATACTTGCTTTATATCGTTTTGTTGTTAAATATTAATAATCGGTAATAATTCCGAAATTATTAACAATTGTCAAATTTGCAATTAATTTCATAACTGATTTCAATCAGTTTATGGACTCTATTTGTAGATAGTAGATGAATGCAGTTTATAGTCAATGCAATGTAAAAGAGGCAATGTTGGGCTAGTCTTCCACTAGTAGAGTTTAATCGGCCCGTGTAGCGCAGTTCAGTGGAAGCTCGACTGCGGTACAGGGTCCCTGGTTCGAATCCGGGTTCGGGCATGGATATTTGTAAATGTATAGTGGGTTGGGTTGGTAGAGCAGCCTCGGCTGAAACTCCGCCCACTTAAAAAATAAAGGCAAAATAAAAAAAATAATAAAATAATAATCATGTTTACTTACGAAAATCACAATTGCGCGCATTTATTTCAAAGCCCAGGGCAAACCGTAATAGATTCAGATAAATTGTGGGTAGAGGATGAAATTTCCTACAAAAACCCCACGATAGAATTATACCTAAAGTTTATAAATAATAAGTATTTAATTAAATGTGTGTATGTATTTTTGCAATACCTTTGAATGCATCGTTTTGATGGGTCTGGCGTCCACACATTCTTCTCATTTATAAATTCAGGCTCTTGCGGCAATCATGCATTATTTGTAATGAACCCTTCATTTTCATGCCTACTTTACGTCAGGAAATTTTTATTTTAGACAGTGGCAGTAACGCTTTAACTACTTTTCCTGCCTCCTGTCGACCCCGAGTAGTTTAATTTCCTAGTCAAGTAGTATCATTTTACTGACAAGATTGATATTACATTTTTCCCGAGATATTTTTTTTTAATTTAAAATTTCAAATTATCTAACGAAACAACTATGCGATCCTACACAAAAAAACGCTTTGTGGAAGTGAGAATCCAGAGAAACAAAGGCGAAGAAGTGAAACGATTACTAACTTGCGCTCTCATATTGAGGCAGGTGAACTACCAAGCGCCTTTTATAATAAGAACCGATGCAAGTTCCTATGCCATTGGGACACAATTTATCCATTATGCATTTATACGGTTTTCTTTCCGCACGATCGTGATTTTCGTCAGAACTTGTTAACGTTGCCTTGGTAAAAAGGCACAGGCGATTTTACCTTCTTGAACAGAGCATGCGACAAACTTTTATTTACAAATGATATATTCAATTTTAGGTTTTGTATATTGACTTTGGAAATACTGAGTTTGTGGATACAGCTAATTTGTTTTACTTGCCCGACACACCGTTAATGTCATGTCCCGCTCAGGCTGTTGAATGCCACTTAAGCGAAATTCAACCGTCTATGGTCTTGAATCCGAGAGCTTTGTGGTCGGAGGAAGCAGTTAGGAAATTTGACATGCGTACTGCAGACAAAATGTTAGCCGCCAAGGTAAATGTTTCGATCTCAACAAAAATGGGACTTATTGAAAAATTGTAGATTTATTCTGTTGTTAATGAAGTTGTACATTTGGAGCTTTATGCTACCAACGTTACGTCAATGAGCGATTTTACACGTTCAGAAAACTATTGGCTCATTAATGAAGGGTACGCTGAACCTGCAGAAGAAAGCTTTCTATCTAAAGTATGTAACAATTGCATGGTAAGCCCTATCCTTAACATTGTTTTTGTATAGGAAAACCATAATAAAAGGTTACTTTGCGCGGAGCATCCTGAACATTTTGCTTCGTTGCCCGAAGAAGTATGTCAGCCGCAAAACTCAGTAAACTACCATTTACCAAGCAATTCCTGCAGTAGTAGTTTGACTTTGAAAGGACCGTACAGTCCATTGGAGATGCAAATCTTCAGTGTGACGGCTAGCGGCATGAATAAAACTATAACGATTGAAGGAAGTTCTGTTAATGCTGTACTGTTAGACACAGATCCACAAGACCCTCACGAAAGGTAAAAATTTGATCAAATAGGAGCACTAGCATATTTTGCTAGTCTTTCTTGGGAGCAGAGATTGCATGTTTTGGCACTTAGGACTGTTACCCACACCGATACTTGAAGTTTTGAACCCCCTCCTCACATTCCCTTTGTTAGTAGCTTCCTCCAACACTTCATTTTCAAGATGCATGGTCATGTTGATTGTACTGTAGCAGGTAGGTACGTCTTGTCCAGAACGCTCACGTGCCTTTGCGTGTATTAGGACTATTGCCTTTGATAAAAAAAATCAAAAGCATCCCCCTCGCTTCTTTCCTACGTTTTTCTACCCAACCTATAGCTACTGCAATAAAAAGGGGAATGCTTACTCTAACCCTTAACAAATTGTGCTAGAATTGACCATGGTTAATTTTGTTATGTTAGCCTCGAGTATATCCTTTTAGGTTGATAGTTGCCGCCCATATTGGACAGAATCCTTCCGGTACAATGCTAAATTTACGACATACTACAGTAATGCCAAACATCCACGGATTTCCTATGTTAATGAGTCTGTTGTTCTGCCCTTCAATGGAACCGAAACCTACCGCGGATGGAACTCAAATTGGTGCAATACTGTGTGGAGTGGGTGGTTATGACAATACGCATCGATCCATGTTTCCTCCCCATGATATTTGTTTAACTTTAGACACAGAATTAACAGAGTCTGATTTGAATGAAGTACGTTTGGCGCATTATTTGCATTTTGTACAATCCTAATTTTAGATTAACCAATTGAGGCAGTGGATGAATCACGCCGTTAAGGTTATGGAGTTTTGTTGTAGAGGAATTCCATCTTCTTCTTCAATGGCTCTTTGTCAAAGAGAAATTAAAGAGCAGCTGCTCAAGTAAGTTCTCAAATATCATTAGCAGTAAAAAGGACCATTTACTTGTAGAATTTTGAAAATGAAACGTAAAAATATTGAACGTGTGTATGTAAGACATTCATCTGTATGGGGACAAACTTTGTATGATTCGGCCATCTTACGAGCAAATACACAGAACAATTCCTCGCAAATTTGGCCACTACACTGGAGCGTTAAACTAAACCCAAATAAGGAAGAAGCAGCCTTAGATAATAATATTAGGGAAATGGAAGAAGTTGCATTGGGGTAAGTTAGGTAGTCTTGAGTATGTAAATTTGACCTTCTTGTTTGCAGAATGAGAACAGTCAATGAAATGAATTGTATGAAATGCAATTTCTTTTGTACTTCAGTTGGAGAAATGAGGATTCACCTTTCGTCATCAGCACACAAAGATGCTGGGATGAAATATGAACAACGGCCTCGCATGTGATTTTATTTGTATTCGTGTTTATTGTTAAGAGTTACCTCTTTTTTTTATCATTTGAATATTTCTTAATGTGCTTTTGTTACTTTTATAGTAATTAGTTATGACAAAACAATTTAGATGGCAATAAATTTCTGTTTCGATCGAAACTGGCATATAAATGATTTTGGTGAAAGCTGTGCGAGTTGTGACTTTTTAAATGTTTTAGTTCTGTTTCAGCTTAGTAGGCCTCACGTAGCAGTGTCGCGACAGAAAAATGTCGGTCATAACATAAGAAAGGTGGTCTGGTGGTATTTTAATTTAGTAAGATCAGTTCACTTTTTCATTTTGTAGCTGCCATTTTATTTTATGTTTACCACCCGCACGTTGGTACTGAGGTATTGCATTGGGGTAAAAATGACCCCCCACAAAAATACGCGATGTGAAGCCCCAGGAATCTGCATCAAACAAAATCCCGATGATGTGTGTCTGTACTCTCATTTGAACCAAATTTGGTAGGTACATTCTTATAGCTGAAAAGCTTTTGAGTAGAATCGCTCATGCGCAAGTGTGTCAAAGTCAGTGGTGTGTAACGAAGCACCCGGAATTTCTGCGTTTGGTTTGCCATTTACAAGGACCACCCGGTATAGTAACAATTGGTTTGGGCTTCGTTACGCAAGAAAACCGTGATATTGAGCATTTTCCGCGATGCCATGGAGATACCGTAATTAATTAGTCCGCCTACGACCGCTCCTGTTGGAATTTTGGAATTATTTTTGTAACCACCGAAGGATGTTGTCGTGGCGAAGATGAGGGACAATTAATGTTTCTTTGGTTTCAGCGCCGTTAATTATTTATAAGATGTTTTAGATTCCCATAATAAGTAAAATCAAGGATAGAACGAGTTCAGATCGAGTTGTTTACAAGTTTTGCAGTCCCGTCCATATGCCTGCTTGTTGCGATAAGAGTGCTAAAGCGATAGCTCCGTTTGAAAAGAAAAAAGTCCAAGAGAGCTAGTTGCAGATTGGATTGATGAGTACTTAGGTTTGATTACGCTTAATTAGGTAAGCGCTGTTAATGGATGCCATGTTAATGGGCAGTAGCAGGTAAACGTTGTCAGAAATCGTCGGGAGAGGTAAGCGCTGTAATTTTTCTAGTTGTTTGCAAGTTGTCTTAGATTTTTAAGATAACCACAGGAGCAGTAATTAATTAATAACCGAATTATTTTCCACCGCGCTCGGTGCGAAGGCAACGATGCTTTGGGAATTCCCTGTTCCACTTCTACCAAAATGGGTTTCCTTTAAAAGGAAAACGCTCAATTTGAGAAGTATCTTTCTGCTTCATACTTTCGAGTTGTAAGTACGCCTATTGATTTCTTTAATTTGCGAAACCGTATCATTCCAAATCCACTGAAACCCTTTTGTTTTACCGTTTTCCCGTTTTAGCGACCGTAAGTCAATCCGTTGCCCTTTCCTTTTCACTACCGTTTTGAGTTTCCTTTTTTTTCACTTACCGTAAACTTTTACCACCGTTCTAAGCTTCTTTACCGCCTTAAGCTTAACCTACCGTATTTTCTATTGATAGCGTTATCATATCACCGTTTGCTGTAGAAAACTAACACCACCGTTAATTAACAAAGGTAAGCGCTTAATTTTCAATTACGTTGATTAAAGGGGGGGAAGTATATTCTGTTCTCCTTGCTTTTCCGCTTTTCTTTCCTCTAGACACCGCTAATTGATTTGTGCTGTGTTGTTTTATTCCCTTTAGGAAATTTACCGTTAGGGCCACAGAGTTGTATATAAGTAAATAGAGAGACAGTCTTGTAGCGAAAAATTGACTCCAATTGAACCTTGCGCAGGCCGTTGGTGAGTGTGCGCAGTAATCGACAACAGAACCGGCTTCAAATTAAATGATCCTTAAAGCAGGTTCGGCTTGAGAATAATATGGTTTCTCATTGCAACAGAAATTGAAAAGAAATTCAATGTGTGGTGAATGATGTTGCTAACACTGTGTCTTGAATAAATAAGAAACATTACAATCGTTAAGAAGTTTTAATACAGTAGACTACAATACAAAGCTGGTAAGGGGCTTACAACATCAGAATCGAGAAAAGATTTTTTGAGATTCTGGTATAAAGGAAATCGTATATTTGTCGTGCGATCGAGTTTAAAGATCTATTTATGCACTCAGTGAGTATAAAAATAAGCAATGAAAGAATAAAATAAGTTGAAATTTTATTTTGGTGCGGGACTAAAATTTCAGGTGTGCAATGCCAAAAACACAGTTTGACTACGGGTAGCCACAAAGTCGACAAACTTCAAATGCCAATAACTCAAATATCTCAAAAATGGAGCATCGACAGAGGGTATGTAGGTACAGTGGCACCACGCTCAGAAGGTTCCTGACAGGGCGTGTCCGAGGACGTTGGAAATTTAGACTGTACATTCTCATGCAAAATTTGACTCTACTAAATATAAATAAGTGGGCCACGCGATATGAGTTGCATTACTTCAAGGGGAAACAGTAAAATTAATAATTTTATTTTTACAAAACGTAAACACATTTAAGATTGTTAGATGTTCATGTTCAACACAATTTACAATTCTGATGCACTTCTGCTGTGTAAATATGGACAGTTATTGAAACAATCACATTGAAATTAATAACAATCACATTGAAATTAATAACACTCACATTGACTAAATTAACACACAACCTTTAACTTTTTTCATTCATTATCGTC